>NC_069503.1:1003304056-1003534056 GCF_027579735.1 Bombina bombina
AGTGTTTTGATCTGTCCACCATCAACATTGCGTGCAGCAGCAACCACAGCCTCCCAGACACTGTTCAGA
Organism: Bombina bombina; assembly: GCF_027579735.1. Taxonomy (NCBI): domain Eukaryota; kingdom Metazoa; phylum Chordata; class Amphibia; order Anura; family Bombinatoridae; genus Bombina; species Bombina bombina. The sequence continues at coordinate 1,003,304,126 of NC_069503.1, forward strand.
GAGGTGTACTGTTTTCCCTCCTTGTAAATCTCACATTTGATGATGGACCACAGGTTCTCAATGGGGTTCAGATCAGATGAACAAGGAGGCCATGTCATTAGATTTTCTTCTTTTATACCCTTTCTTGCCAGCCACGCTGTGGAGTACTTGGACGCGTGTGATGCAGCATTGTCCTGCATGAAAATCATGTTCTTCCTGTACCACTGCTTGAAGAAGGTGTCTTCCAGAAACTGGCAGTAGGACTGGGAGTTGAGCTTGACTCCATCCTCAACCCGAAAAGGCCCCACAAGCTCATCTTTGATGATACCAGCCCAAACCAGTACTCCACCTCGCTGGCGTCTGAGTCGGACTGGAGCTCTCTGCCCTTTACCAATCCAGCCACGGGCCCATCCATCTGGCCCATCAAGACTCACTCTCATTTCATCAGTCCATAAAACCTTAGAAAAATCAGTCTTGAGATATTTCTTGGCCCAGTCTTGACGTTTCAGCTTGTGTGTCTTGTTCAGTGGTGGTCGTCTTTCAGCCTTTCTTACCTTGGCCATGTCTCTGAGTATTGCACACCTTGTGCTTTTGGGCACTCCAGTGATGTTGCAGCTCTGAAATATGGCCAAACTGGTGGCAAGTGGCATCTTGGCAGCTGCACGCTTGACTTTTCTCAGTTCATGGGCAGTTATTTTGCGCCTTGGTTTTTCCACACGCTTCTTGCGACCCTGTTGACTATTTTGAATGAAACGCTTGATTGTTCGATGATCACGCTTCAGAAGCTTTGCAATTTTAAGAGTGCTGCATCCCTCTGCAAGATATCTCACTATTTTTGACTTTTCTGAGCCTGTCAAGTCCTTCTTTTGACCCATTTTGCTAAAGGAAAGGAAGTTGCCTAATAATTATGCACACCTGATATAGGGTGTTGATGTCATTAGACCACACCCCTTCTCATTACAGAGATGCACATCACCTAATATGCTTAATTGGTAGTAGGCTTTCTAGCCTATACAGCTTGGAGTAAGACAACATGCATAAAGAGGATGATGTGGTCAAAATACTCATTTGCCTAATAATTCTGCACTCCCTGTAGAGAAGAGACTAAAAGGGGAAAATTCCAAATCTTTCAATCTATATATAGCACAAGTCTGACCAATTATACAGTGTCAATGGGAAACAAGCAACTTAGATACCGTTCCAACTGAAAGTAAAAACTTAAATGACCACTCAATGCAGTAGAATTGTATAATTAACAAGTACATAATAAAAAAGACATTGATTTAACACCTGCTCTGAATCTGAAATTAGCAGATTTATTTTCTGACAAATTATTTTTTTTCTCCTATTTTCCGGCCCCCTGTATCATGTGACAGTCATCAGCTAATCACAGATAAATATATGTACAGTATACCCTGTGAGCTTGTACACAAGCTCAGTTGTATCTTGATCCCCAGAAAGTGTGTATATAAAAAGGATTGTGCAAAATTTGATAATGGTAGTAAATTGGAAAGTGTCTTAAAACTGCATGCTCTATCTGAATCCTAAAAGTTTATATTGACTTGAGTTTCACTTTAAACAATGTTACATTTAAAAATCGACAGTAAAGTAAAACAAACTTTCACGATTCAGATAGAGTGTAAAATTTTACTCATATTTCAATTTACTTTTACCATGAAAATTTCATTGTTCTTTTGGTAACCTTCGTTGAAGACTAAAACTAGGTAGACTCAATAACAGCAATGCATTACTGGCAGCTAAATGAACACAACTGGTGAGCCAATGACAAGAGACATATGTGCAGCCACCAATCACTAGCTGTCTGTAGCGCATTGCTGCTTCTGAGCCTACCTAGGTTTACTCTTCAACAAAGGATACCAAGCCATGAAATCAAATTTGATCATAGAATTAAATTGATTAAAGTTAATTAAAATTGTATGCTCTACCTGAATTATTAAATAAATGTTTTGCTTCATGTCCATTTAAGGTTCTATTAATGATGTAAAGAGATTGCTTTACAGAGAATGTTTTCATTTATAGACATGTCCGTTACAAAGTTGGTCACTACTAGCCTGATAGAACATTTACTTCTGCAAGACCACGTTTATTCTGTGCTTTTCTTTAGATTTGCATCTATTTAAGAGGTTTTACACATTTGTTTTAAAACTTAAAGGGATACTAAACCCAGATTTTAGAGCATGCAATTATAAAGTGCAATAAAACATGTTGAGATCGGTGTATATCCTAAAAGGGCTAACTAAGTAAAAATAGTTTGAATTAAATAAAAATAAAAAAATAAATAAAAAATGTTTAAAAAAAATTGCTGGCAAATATTTTAAAATAATTTTCAAAAATAAGCAAAATTAGCTACATAGCCATGCTGTCTGGAGTAGTCTGATCCACCCCCTTATCAATGTTTAGCATCAGAAAAACAGGCATTGTATTTGAACTGAGTTCACAGCTGCTTATTTGCTTCTAGGCATGCTCCAGCAGATAATGAGCATTTTACCAAATCAAAAGGTGGATATAGATGCAGCCATAGAAGGAATTGTGTGGGGGGGGGGGGGTAGTTAGAGCTGTAAAATTTGGAAACTTAAAAGAAAGGGTTAATGGCAAGGCACTGCAGTATAAACTTGCAGGTAAAGTTATTAAAGTACATGTATTTTGGCTCTGTCCCAACTTGTTTTATTTCCCTTTAAGCAACTTTCTAATTTACTTCTATTATCAATTTGTCTTTGTTCTCTTGCTATCTTTATTTGAAAAGCAGGAATGTAAAGCCAAGGAACCAGTCCATTTTTGGTTTCTAAATGTAGCCACCAATAAGCACTATCCAGGGTGCTGAACCTAAAATGGGGTGCCTCCTAAGCTTTACTATCCTGCTTTTCAAATTCTAATTTTGACCTTCCTATCCCTTTAATATAACACACTCAATTAGCTTTTAGTGCCTCACCTACTAGTAGAACCCCCACCCTCTCCAGCCGTTTACAAGTCTCCCTCAGAGCACTGTAAGTTAGAGTGACCCTTCAGCTGTGTCCTGCAGGTGGGACTATTTCAGGCCTGCTTCCAGCATGCCTTTAGCTCCTATTCTCATTCTCGCTTCTAGGCCTCATCTCCCGCCGGTCAGAATGGTGGGGAGGCCTACATGAGCCCCCCATAGATATAAGGAAGAGGTAACTTCTGCAGACTTGCCCCAGACTAACACAGCAGGGTAGAAAGTTGAGCAGCAATAATGACACAAGCCTGTGGGAGAAGAGCAACATTATTTTTGGTGAGGCCGGCTGTGGCGAGTCAGTGGTAACAAACCAGAGAAGCATCATGCAACTGGTGCCAAATCTATACACTTGTAAAAAGTACATGAAACATTTAAATAGTCTTCATCTGTTAGGGGTTGAAATGGCCGACAAGCTCTGCCTCACCTATTGCGTCTATATTTTAGTATGTTAGGTTTCTCCAATCACAAGACACTCAAATAAGTTTCCCTACTCGCACAAGCTGATTTGTGCATGTGCAACTTGAAATACCTAACAGAAAAAAAATGAAATGTGCATTGCTAAACTGTCACACAAGAAATCAGCTGGACAAGAAGAAAACTGTGGGCGGAGCTTGGCAGCCAATTTCAGCTGCTAACAAGCGATCATTATTTAAAAAGGTTCGTGTACTTCTTACAAGCTTATAGATGGGGAACCTGTTGTAAGATGCTTGACTGGTATGTAATAATTAGTAATAAAGAATAACGTATTGGGTCTGGAGTGTCCCTTTAAAAAATAAAACCAAAAAAAAAAAAAAAAAAAATCTGTTGATAATGAATAATTCATATTTACTGCAGTTACATACAGATCAACATTTAATCATAAAACTTAAAAAACAAAGGAGAGTGACAAACTAAAATATCTCTACTATTGTGACATATAACAAAGACCCTCTAAACATAGTTTAATAATAAAAAAAATAAACAAAGGAAGAAAAATTGACTTTACACGACAGTTAATCCACAAAAAGAGAGGGAGGTATTTCTTGTCTCCTTGCGAGTGTTGGAACTAGCGCTTGTATTAGCAGTTGGAAGTAAACGCATTTGAGCACAATTTAATTTAACACACGTAGGGTTATCGCAACTTCAGAGCACAAAGTACAAAATAAGTAGCACAAAACACATCAAAAATACACTTAACAGTACAGTTCATAACACTAGGTCTGAAAAAAATTATTAAATAAAAATATTGCATTAAAAAGTTATAATGGCTCAAAGATATGAGATCACAGGTGTTAGAGGGCAAAAAAGGCCTGCAAAGGGCTTTAACCTAGAGATACACACAAATGTCTAAATGTGTTTCGGAAGCCCTTTGCAGACAAGTAGATGAAAACATGTAAAATCATATTTATACAATATTCATATATAATAGTGTTTAACTATGTATTTACTGCAAATATTTCAGTAATACTCGAATAGGTTTAGCGTGCGAGTATGGGTGTTAGGTTTCTTTTGCAATTTGTACGATCAAATGAAGTGAATGTGGAAACGTTAAAGCGTTGCGCTATTCCAAATTTAACTTTTAGCGTGTGTTGGGTTTCCGCTCGCGCGCTGTTTTACTTCCAACTCATAATAAAAACTGCAACTGACGCACGCAAAAAGCCTCTGCCAAGTTAACAAGCAAGTGGGAATCTAGTCCATAGTAAGTTGTCTGAAAATATTAAAAAAGTAATGAAAATATAATATGGGTGTTGACACCTTCAATGACCAGTACACACACACACAACTAGAAACATGTCATGTAAATACAAATAGGGCAAACGGTATATTGTGCACATATATAATAAAACACTTGATTCATATTTCAATCCTTGTGTCGTCTTAAAGTGATTGTAAACTTGAGCACAGTCGCTCAAGTCATAGGAAAGAATTTAAAAAATAAATGAGACTTTCGTTCATAAAATGTGTAGTATATACTTATATTCTGATATTTTCACCTTGTAATGCCAGAACGGTAAGCGCTGTTCCTCTGCCCACCGGGCGTGACATTTGTGCACAGGAGATAAACGCCCCAGGGGGGAAAACAATGATTATTGGATTGCAGATGAGTCATCTGTCAATCAATTGACAAATATGGCGGACGGAGAACAGCGCTTACCGTTCTGGCATTACAAGGTGGAAAATATCAGAATATAAGTATATACTACACATTTTATGAACGAAAGTCTCATTTATTTTTTAAATTCTTTCCTATGACTTGAGCGACTGTGCTCAAGTTTACAATCACTTTAATCAGCATAAAGAAACTCTTTTTTCTGAATCATAAAAGTTTATTTTGACTTGAGTGTCCCTTTAAATTGTGAGTTTTATAAAATATTTTGGGGTCCAAGAGTGACCCCCTCCTACCAGTTAGAAGCTTTTGATTTAATTTACATACTAAGAAAAATCCAAAAAGGAGGTTTTTGAACTTTTTATAGATAGAGATACAGGTGTTATGTTAGTCCTAAAATAACTGAAGTGTTTTAAATGTTTATGGGTCCTTTATGCAAATAATTGTATCACAAAGGAACACGAAGTTAGGATGCCAACTAACAACCTCCACTGCTCAGCACAAGCGCAGAATTTCTGAAGTAGTCTCCAATCAGTGCATAACTTTGCAAAGCCCCAAAAAGCATAAATCAAGTTTTAACACCACACGTACTGTCTAAGTATCTCAGTGGTCTCCCATACAAGGTAGCCAACGTAGGTTTCAAACCACATTAACTGTCATAAGGGGGCTAAATCAGGACTAATAAATATGTTGCAATAATGGGTAAAATAACAGTTATCTACAGGATGTCAGAAAAAGTGGCATGGTTACAGAGCGCTACAGAAAACTTTAAAAAAAATATATGGTTCTATTGTATATTGCACCAACTGACATGACAAGTAGCACAATCACAACACTAAAACTAACTGCTTAGACTACACTGGCAGGACACTGGGTCCAGTAGACCAGGGGTCAACAAATCTGTATAAATTTTAAGAGCCAGTAAGAATATTTAGAAGCCAGACAGTGATATTTTTACATAGATATATGGAAAATAACCCAAAAAAGTTAGGAGCCAGGGGTAAAATTCTAGAAGCCAATGGCTCCCTGGCTCCTGGATTTGTCGAGCCCTGCAATAGACAATACAGAGTCTCTGTATCTCAGAAGCATCTTTGACGCAACAATCAGGAAAACAACTGATGAAATGACACAACATCCCGTCGAGACGACATCTCTTCTATTTCTTTCTTCCCCCTTTCTTCTTCTTTCCCTCTCTTTTCTTTATTTTCCTTAAAATTATGTTGATAAATAAAAAAAAAACAGACAAATCTAATGTTTATATAAACAGCGGGTGATCAGGGAAAGTCAGAATTTAGTCTCGGAGATATGTTTTTTTCCCTTTGGGTAATGATATGAAGAAATGATCAACAAATACAACACTAAACCTGCATTGATATAGATATCGAAATACGTTCATAGACACAATGTATGATTTGTATGTTTTTGTGTGAAACATGTACTTTGACACATTTAAAATTTAATAAAAATTATTTAAACATAAATGTTGTTTATAAAACTTTTACAAATGTTTACTAGGAGAAAAAAAACTTTTGAACTATGGGACAATTTTAAAACTAAATGCTTATCTCAACAAAAAAAAATAATATAAATAATAATAATAATAATAATAATAATAATAATAATAAATTCAACTTGCCTTTTTGTAGTGTTTGCATATTTATTACCTGGAGATACCTACAGGCATACTGGTAATTTTCCTCATCAGAACAATTCATCTCCCTAGCTATGTACCTTTTAATCAGGCTCCATATTCCAAAAATTGAAATTATTTAAAGTGAATGTAAAGTCACGGAGCATGCTAAACACTGTCTAAAAATTGAAGGGAAAATAACGGCACTTTAATTCACGATTTTTTAAACAAATTTATGATTACCTATAATATTTTAATTTATTTGGATCCGGTCGTCATTTCAAACCTCCGCCCGCCATCTTTGATTATTGATTGACATTGTAGGCTCGCTCTTGTCAACCAATAATCCAATCTACCCCGAGGGGACCAGACCCCTATCCTTTACGTCACACTACCGTAATGCACTTGCGTTTGAAAGAAGCGAGAAAAAAGAGCTCTTACGCGCGTTCACATTTTGCGCATGCGCTATTTCAATTAAATAGTATAGTAATTTTTTCATCAAAATTGCAACATGTGCTACAATACAACGTAGGGACGATAAAACACGGCTGAACTGTATTGCACAATAGTATTCAGTGAATGTATTCATTCACTGAATACTATGTTGCTAGTCATCGGCATCGGCTTGTAACGCATGCGCTCTGTATCTCAAAGCCGGGAGCGCGCATTGCCACTACGTGGGACCGCTGTATATGTAAGAGTATAAAAAATAAGGAAGTTGCGGGTGGGAGGAGCATGTCACGAAAACTGAGAATATTTGGTAAAATAAGCATAATATTTATTTTTCTTTTTTTTTAAAAAAAATAAAGTGGCAGTTTAATTGAAAAACTAACAAGCTACATTGACGTACTTTCAATTATGAGAAAAACATAATTTATGTAAGAACTTACCTGATAAATTCATTTCTTTCATATTGGCAAGAGTCCATGAGCTAGTGTCATATAGGATATACAATCCCACCAGGAGGGGCAAAGTTTCCCAAACCTCAAAATGCCTACAAATACACCCCTCACCACACCCACAATTCAGTTTAACGAATAGCCAAGCAGTGGGGTGATAAAGAAAGGAGTAGAAAGCATCAACAAAGGAAATTTGGAAATAATTGTGCTTTATACAAAAAATCATAACCACCATAAAAAGAGTGGGTCTCATGGACTCTTGCCAATATGAAAGAAATGGATTTATCAGGTAAGTTCCTACATAAATTAGGTTTTCTTTCATGTAATTGGCAAGAGTCCATGAGCTAGTGGCATATGGGATATCGATACCCAAGATGTGGATCTCCACTCAAGAGTCACTAGAGAGGGAGGGAATAAAATAAAAACCGCCATAATCTGCTGAAAAAAAATTAATCCACAACCCAAAAATATAAGTGTATTTCATTTGAAAGAAAAAAACTTGAATCAAACTGAAACAGCTGCCTGAAGAACTTTTCTACCAAAAACTGCTTCCGAAGAAGCAAATGCATCAAAACGGTAAAATTTAGTAAATGAATGCAAAAGGACGAAGTTGCTGCTTTGCAAATCTGATCAACTGAAGCTTCATTCTTAAAAGCCCACGAAGTGGAGACTGATCTAGTAGAATGAGCTGTAATTCTCTGAGGCGGGGTTTGACCTGACTCCAAATAAACTTGATGAATCAAAAGTTTCAACCAAGAAGCCAAGGAAATAGCAGAAGCCTTCTGACCTTTCCTAAGACCAGAAACTAAAACAAATAGACTGGAAGTCTTCCTGAAATCTTTAGTAGCTTCCACATAATATTTCAAAGCTCTTACCACATCCAAAGAATGTAAGGAACTTTCCAAAGAATTCTTAGGATTAGGACACAAGGAAGGGACAACAATTTCTCTACTAATGTTGTTAGAATTCACAACCTTATGTAAATATTGAAAATAAGTCTGCAAAACTGCCTTATCCTGATGAAAAATCAGAAAAGGAGACTCACAAGAAAGAGCAGATAACTCAAACTCTTCTAGCAGAAGAGATGGCCAAAAGGAACAACACTTTCCAAGAAAGTAGTTTAATGTCCAAAAAATGCATAGGTTCAAATGGAAGAACCTGTAAAGCCGTCAGAACCAAATTAAGACTCCAAGGAGGAGAAATTGATTAAATAACAGGCTTAAATAAGAACTAAAGCCTGTACAAAACATTGTATATCAGGAAGTATAGCAATCTTTCTGTGAAATAAAAAAGAAAGAGCGGAGATTTGTCCTTTCAAGGAACTTGCAGACAAACCCTTATCCATACCGTCCTGAAGAAACTGTAAAATTCTAGGAATTCTAAAAGAATGCCAGGAGAATTTATGAGAACACCATGAAATGTAAGTCTTCCAAACTCTATAATAAATCTTTTTAGAAACAGATTTACGAGCTTGTAACATAGTATTAATCACTGAGTCAGAGAAACCTCTATGACTTAGTACTAAGCGTTCAATTTCCATACCTTCAAATTTAATGATTTGAGATCCTGATGGAAAAACGGACCTTGAGATAGTAGGTCTGACCGAACGGAAGTGGCCAAAGCGGGCAACTGGACATCCAAACCAGATCCGCATACCAAAACCTGTGTGGCCATGCTGGAGCCACCAGTAACACAAATGATTGTTCCATGATGATTTTGGAGATCACTCTTGGAAGGAGAACTAGAGGCGGGAAAAAGTAAGCAGGATGATAACACCAAGGAAGTGTCAGCGCATCCACTGCTTCCGTCTGAACATCCCTGGACCTGGACAGGTATCTGGGAAATTTCTTGTTTAGATGAGAGGCCATGAGATCTATCTCTGGAATACCCCACATCTGAACAATCTGAGAAAACACATCTGGATGGAGAGACCACTCCCCCGGATGTAAAGTCTGTCTACACCTGGGATAAGCACCGCAGAGATTAGATAAGAGCTGGATTCCGCCCAAACAAGTATCTGAGATACAGTCCCCAAGCTATGAAAAAGTGAGTCCCACCTTGATGATTGACATATGCCACTGTTGTGATATTGTCTGTCTGAAAACAAATGAACGGTTTTCTCTTAGCAGAGGCCAAAACTGAAGAGCTCTGAGAATTGCAAGGAGTTCTAAAATATTTATTGGTATTCTCGCCTCTTGAAATTTCCAAACCCCTTGTGCTGTGAGAGATCCCCAAACAGCTCCACAACCTGAAAGACTCGCATCTGTTGTGATCACAGTCCAGGTTGGCCGAACAAAAGAAGCCCCTTGATCTAAACGATGGTGATCAATCCACCATGTCAGAGAGTGTCGTACATTGATTCAGCATACAAAGCTGTAGAGGTCTCATGTGAAAACGAGCAAAGGGGATCACGACCGATGCTGCTGTCATGAGAAATAAAACTTCCATGCACATAGCCACTGAAGGGAATGACTGAGACTGAAGGTGCCGGCATGCTGCAACCAATTTTAAACGTCTCTTGTCTGTTAGAGACAGAGTCATGGACACTGAATCTATCTGGAAGCCTAAAAAGGTGACCCTTGTCTGAGGAATCAAGAAACTTTTGGTAAATTGATACTACAACCATGTTTCCAAAGAAACAACACTAGTTGATTTGTGTGAGATTCTGCAGTACGCAAAGACTGAGCTAGTACCAAGATATCGTCCAAAAAAGGAAACACCGCAATACCCTGTTCTCTGATTACAGAGAGTAGGGCACCCAGAACCTTTGAAAAAATTCTTGGAGCTGTTGCTAGGCCAAATGGAAGAGCGACAAATTGGTAATGCTTGTTTCGAAAAGAGAATCTCTGAAACTGATGTTCTGAAAGAATTGGAATATGAAGGTATGCATCCTGCAAGTCTATTGTGAACATATAATGTCCTTGCTGAATAAAAGGCAGAATAGTCCTTATAGTCACCATCTTGAAAGTTGGTACTCTTACATAACGATTCAAAAATTTTCAGATCCAGAACTGGTCTGAATAAATTTTCCTTCTTTGGTACAATGAATAGATTTGAATAAAACCCCAAACCTTGTTCCTGAGGAGGAACTGGCATGATTACCCCTGAAGACTCCAGGTCTGAAATACATTTCAGGAAAGCCTGAGCTTTTACTGGAATACGTGAGAGAGAAAAAAAATCTTCTCACAGGAGAATACTTACTCTGAATCCTATTCGATACCCTTGAGAGACAATGCTCTGAATCCATTGATTTTGGACAGATTTTATCCAAATATCTTTGAAAAACCTTAATCTGCCCCCTACCAGCTGAGCTGGAATGAGGGCCGCACCTTCATGCGGACTTAGGGGCTGACTTTGGTTTCCTAAATGGCTTGGATTTATTCCAATTTGAGGGAGGCTTCCAATTGGAAGCAGACTCCTTGGGGGGAAGATTGAGTTTTTGTTCCTTATTCTGACGAAAGGAACGAAAATGGTTAGAAGCCTTAGATTTACCCTTAGGTTTTTAATCCTGAAGCAGAAAAACTCCCTTCCTCCAGTGACAGTTGAAATAATAGAATCCAACTGAGAACCAAATAAATTATTACCTTGGAAAGAAAGATAGTAATCTAGATTTAGATGTCATATCAGCATTCCAAGATTTAAGCCACAAAGCTCTTCTAGCTAAAATAGCTAAAGACATGGATCTAATATCAATTTTGATAATATCAAAAATTGCATCACAATAAAATGATTAGCATATTGCAATAGGCGAATAATGCTAGATAAGTCAGAATCCAATTCCTGTTGCGCTAAATTCTCCAACCAGAAGGTTGATGCAGCCGCAACATAAGCCAAAGAAATTGCAGGTCTGAGAAGATGACCTGAATATAAATAGACCTTCCTTAGATAAGATTCAAGCTTCCTATCTAAAGGATCCTTAAAAGGAAGTACTATCTTCCATAGGAATAGTGGAACATTTAGCAAGAGTAGAAATAGCCCCATCAACTTTGGGGATTTTTTCCCAAAATTCTATAGATTTTGCTGGTAAAGGATACAATTTTTTAAACCTTGAAGAAGGAATAAAAGAAGTACCTGGCTTATTCCATTCCCTAGAAATCATATCAGAAATAGCCTCGGGAATAGGAAAAAAACCTGGAGAAACCACAGGAGGTTTAAAAACAGCATTTAAACGTTTATTAGACTGAACGTCAATAGGACTGGTTACCTCAATATCCAAAGTAATTAACACTTCTTTTAATAAAGAACGCATATACTCTATTTTAAATAAATAAGTAGATTTGTCAGTGTCAATGTCTGAGGAAGGATCTTCTGTATCCGATAGATCCTCATCAGAAGAGGAAAATTATGTTGTTGGTCATTTGAAATTTCATCAACTAAATGAGAAGTTTTAAAAGACCTTTACGTTTATTAGAAGGTGAAAATGCAGACAAAACCTTCAAAATAGAATCAGAAACAAATTCTTTAAAATTTACAGGTATATCATGCACATTAGAAGTTGAAGGAACTACAACTGGCAATGTGCTATTACTGATGGACACACTAACTGTATGTAAAAGTTTATCATGACAACTATTACAAATGACATTCGTCGAAATAATTTCAACAATTTCACAACAAATGCACTTAGCTTTGGTACGACCGATGTCAGGCAGCAATGTTCCAGCAGAAACTTCTGAGACAGGATCAGATTGAGACATCTTGCAAAATGTAAGAGAAAAAAAAAGAACATAAAAAGCAAAATTATCTATTTCCTTATATGACCGTTTCAGGAATGGGAAAAAAAGCAAATAGCATAGGCCTCTGATAGAGAAAAAAATCAAGAGGCAAACATCAATGGGGTATTAAAATAATGAAAAGGTTTGGCGCCAAGTATAACGAACAACGTAACGTAAACTCTTTGGCGCCAAAAATAACCGGAAATGACACACTCGCGTCACTAATAACGCAATCGCGTGAAAGGTCTCGGCGTCAAGTGTGACGCCGGAAATTACGTAGTTGTGTCATAGACGTATTTTTCCGTGCCAAAAATTTTTTTGCACCAAGAATGGCGCAATAAAGTTTAGCATTTGACGCACCCGCGGGCCTAATGCCACCCACAATTTGCAAGAAGTAGTCAATTGAAAAAAGACTAAACCCCAGGTAAGAAAAACATTTCTATAAAAGATGTTTATATTACCCAAATATGAAACTGACAGTCTGCAGAAGGAAATACATGAACCTGACTCATGGCAAATATAAGTACAATACATATATTTAGAACTTTATATAAATGCATAAAGTGCCAAACCATAGCTGAGGTGTCTTAAGTAATAAAAACATACTTACCAAAAGACACCCATCCACATATAGCAGATAGCCAAACCAGTACAGAAACAGTTATCAGTAGAGGTAATGGTAAATTGAGAGTATATCGACAATCTGAAAAGGGAGGTAGGAGATGAATCTCTACGACCGATAACAGAGAACCCATGAAATAGACCCCCGTTAGGGAAATCATCGTATTCAATAAGTGATACTCCCTTCACGTCCCTCTGACACTCGCTGTACTCTGAGAGGAATCGGGCTTCAACAATGCTGAGAAGCGCATATCAACGTAGAAATCTTAGCACAAACTTACTTCACCACCTCCATAGGAGGCAAAGTTTGTAAAACTGAATTGTGGGTGTGGTGAGGGGTGTATTTGTAGGCATTTTGAGGTTTGGGAAACTTTGCCCCTCCTGGTGGGATTGTATATCCCATATGTCACTAGCTCATGGACTCTTGCCAATTACATGAAAGAAATTGACATTCACTTTAATTTACCAGTTCCCTGTGTACAGCAACCACAAAATGCAAACTTTATTGTAAACTATTCTAATTAACATATTGAACACTATGATAGCATTAAAATAACAACAAAGATGAAAGCCAATTAAACACAATCTTATATTGATATGTAGCTTGCCCCCTTGCTTCAAGGGATATGAAACACAATTTTTTTCATTCATGATTATGATAGAGCATGCAATTTTAAATAAAATTTACCATTTATTTCTATTAACTAATTTGTTTGGTTCTCTTCGTATCCTTTGTTGAAAAGTATACCTACGTACGTTCAGAACCTGATGAATGGTGGCTGCACAAAAATACCTCTTCTGATTGACTTTCAGATAACTCCCAGTAGTGCAAAACTGCTTCTTCAACAAAGGCTACCAAGAGAATGAAGCAAATTATATAACAGAAATTGTAAAGTTGCTCAAAATCGTATTATCTATCTAAATCATAAAAAAATGGGTTTTATGTCCCTTTAATGCAAGTATGAATACATTAAGATAGTACTTAGGGGCCATCCAGCAGTGCGAGTTAATAGAAAGGGTGCAACTATAGAGACATATGTAAAAAGGAGCAAGTTACACAATCCTAGGAACCATGGCTCACTGATTCCAGTATCTGTCAAGTTTAAAAAGGTCAACATAATAAATACAAGAATAACCACTAACAAAATGCACAAATTCAGGTCAAGTTTAAAGTGACCAAGAAGGTTATAAACCCCAGGTTACCAACAGCAGCTAGTGACCAGTTCTTACTTACAAGTGACAAAGAACAATAAAGTGTCATCTACATTAACACATCTTGTTTTGTACCACATGCATGAATTAAATGCAACATTGTGATACAACACAAAACTAATACAGCTGCACCCCCACCGGCTGCAAACAGACCAAAGCAATAGCTTAGGGTTAAGATGGACAGCTGCAATCTATGTGTCTCTCCTTTACATCCAGAACCCTGTACAGTGAGATAACAGCTCTGAAGCTAAATTTTGCCTTTTTAAAATTCTTGGAGGGTCCTTGCTATAATGACAAGACTTTTTAGCTAATCTCACCAAAGCAGAAAACGTTTAGATCATCGGCACTGAGACAGAGACCTGCTTGCTATTTCAGGTCTGTTCTGTCATTTTGGATGGGAATGACTAATGCACTTCAGAAGAGCTTTTCTTTACAAGTGGGGTAAAATAAGATAGCATCTGGGTGGGAAACATAAGATACAACAAGCTGCAGAGCAACTCTCCATTGTTGTCTGTATGACAGTACTAAATATATCTTAAAGACATATTACATGTATATCATTTAAAGTGAAGTTCAATTTCAAACAACTGCGCACCACCCATGTATACATTAACCTCCCAATATAATAGTCGCTTACTTTTTTTTTTTTTTTACAGAAAATGGATATGATTTCGGAGTTATTTATATATATATTATATCACCCTTTCTTACCTTTACCCCTCCCCCGGTCTACTTCCTTATTTCCCTCAACTGACGTTGCGATCGTAAGAACAAGCTGACGTCGTCACTTCAATGCTCGTGCACTAGAACGGATGCGATATGCGCATGCGTATCCTGTCTTCATTCGAGCATGTGCAAAAATATTCGTTCCGTTCCGCAGTTCATACAGGATCAGAGTATCGGATCCAGAGACACAGGCTAACACACAAGCGCAAGTCATGCACGAGCATGACGACAAACGAGACAATCGCTGTTATACGCATGCGCGAAACTGTGTTATGATGCGGGGAAAAAGGGGCAGGACGCCCCGGGGGAAGTGAAGGGATTGGAAATCAAATTCTGAAAAAATGTCATTCAAAAGGCAAACAATGTCGGGCGGATAATTGCGGGAATACGGAGGGTAAATTAAAATTAAAAAATGAAACGTTAGCGATTATTTAGAGAGTTTTGATGAATGAACATTATAGTTTTTTATTATGATAAATAGAATCATGTAATTGAGAGCAGCGGACTTGAACTTCACTTTAATAAAATAATTCCAAATAAAACATCTAAAGAACTTTCTCAGCCTTTCATTATAAGCCCAGTAAATAGCAGATGTATTCTTTGACAACTTGCAATAACTAAACAAAAAGTTAGGTAAGCATCCAGTAATCACAAATACAGAAGGCAAGTGCGTAGCTTATACTTTCATGTGGGTGGGCACAATAAGAAAGAAGCCAGGTCAGCTGTGTTACAATGACGTTAGGGGGCTACAATGCATTAGGAGGAGGTTTCTGTGGCTGCAAAGAGCAAGAGTACAGTAGGAGAAATAACGTCAGTGAAGCTGGGCCTTACATGCAGCAGGTCTATGATTAAAATAAAAAGTGGGGATTTGAATAAACTTTAAATATACAACTGCATTTCAAAAAGGCTTTTTTACACTATTTTTAACATCAAAATCAGCACATTTTGAACTCTCCCTGGTGCTGATTTCAGAGCCTTGGAAGATCAACTACCAGGATCAACTTCAGTCAATAAAAAGCTTGCATAGCGAGCATACAACAATTAGCACTTGAGTACCAAGATCACCTCATGTCAATCAAATGCTTACACAGAGAGTATGCACCAATTAGCACCTGTGTACACTCCAAGATCAACGACTGTCAATCAAGCGCTTACATAGAGAGTATACAACAATTAGCACCTGAGTACCAACAGATCAACTCCTGTTATTCATGCGCTTGTTCTCCATAGAAAATTGTGCAAGCCGGGTGGCATTATGAAGTAGCTGGGTGGTGTGTGTGGGGGGGGGGGGGGGGGGGGAGTGTAATATTTTCTACTACTACATATTTTTTTTTGCTAAGCAGAGCACAAATTAATTGCATAATATAACAAAATGTATTTAATGATAATTAGTGCAATAAAAATTTAACATTTTTTTAACAATATCTCCTTAGCTTAATATTGGCTAATATTCTAACTGGGTGATCAGTAAAATCAGCTGGGTGCTGCACCAGCTAAAAAGGTCCTGGGGAGAACACTGATGAGTATGCACCAATTATCACCTTAGTACACTCCAAGATCAACTCCCGTCAAACACTTGCACATAGAGTATGCACCAATTAGCACCTGAATACACTCCAAGATCAACTCTAAACACAATTTTAAACTGCATTTATGATGCAGACGTTATTAAGGATGCTATACTAAAGCTAAACCATGGAATACTAATATATATATATATATATATATATATATATATATATATATATATATATATATATATATATATATATATATATATATATATATATATATATATATATTTCCACTGATACACTAAGAAAAAAGTGGAGGGAAATAGAGGACAAATCCAATTTCAGCTTATTTATTTCTGATAACTATTGTTTATTCCCCTTCCTCAAGTGCCTAAAAAGCAAACCTCTGAAACTATGTCAGAGACATGAAAAGAGTCTAATAAAATATGCTTAAAGTGAAGGTAAAAGTTATTCTAATACAAATAGCTCTTTATTTTCCTTTTCTAACTTACAAGGTAGTCGCTAGGTTTATTTTTTAAAAAAACTTTTATTTGACCATATTTACTAACCGTTATTTTACTGTTCCTTACAATCGTAATCCCCTCCCATCCAGCAGTTCCGTGTTTTCAATACATAGACGTATAGAGCAGTCCCACCCGCTCTATACGTCAGAACTACACTCGTGCACATCTATTCTCTGCTTACCGCGCATGCGCACAAAAATGATCGCTCGCAAAAGCAAACAATTGAAACGCCTAATGCGCATACACAAAACGAGGACGCGCTCGCTTTCAAGGAGGACATATAATTACTCGCGCATGCGCACAATCAAGCATCAGCTTGTGACGTCAATTGACAGCCGCCTAACGGCCAGAAAATCAATTGGCTGTATAAACAACGTGATCGTTTTTTATAAAAAAAAAAAAAAAAAAAAAAAAAAGACGGGTTGTTTTTTGCCAAGCGAAATCGGAGTAAATTAACCAAGAAAACAAAGGTACTATAGAAAAATAATGAATGAACATCCTATTCAATTTTAATACTATATCGATTTTTTCATAGAAGAGTGATTAAGTTTACCTTCACTTTAACAGGGTACTAAACCCCAATTTTTTGTCTTTCATGATTCGAATAGAGCATGCAATTTTAAGCAACTTTCTAATTTACTACTATTATCAATTTCTCTTCGTCCTCTTGGTATTTTTATTTGAAAAAGCAGGAATGAAAGCTTAGGAGCCAGACTATTATTGGTTCAGCACCCTGGATAGCGCATGCTAATTGGTGGCTTATTATTATTTATGTGGTAAGTAATGCAGGTGGTGAAACCATTATGACAAAGGGCCTGATATTTAAAACCTCACTGCTCAGGCGAGATAGTCTAAGACGTCTCTTTGGTATGATGAGGCCATTAGAAACATAAATTTTATTTTGAGAAATGTTTATGTTGCTATGTAGTGCTTTTTTTTTTTTTTTTATTCAGGGTTAGTGTTCACAGATAAAATACAAATAGAATAAAGGGAGCACCTTTAACTATACATAATTTTGGCCTTGTAGGGCTTGTAGTACAAATCATATTTTACATTGATACTAAATAATACTTTAAAGTGAAGGTAAACTTTGATGAATCAGTGCCCTGATTTTCAAAATACTATTAAAAACAAGGGCACTTTCATTCATCAAAGTTTACATTTCACCGTTATTACTTGCCTTTTATTCTGGACGTCGCTCCAGCACTTCCCCCACCCGTCGCAAGTCTCTTCTTACGTCACCAATGAAGTATCCGGCTTCCGCCAATCATGACGTGGCCTCAGGCAATGTTTGCTCTGGAAGCCGTGATTGGAGGAAGCAGGATTCTTCATTGGTGAAGAAAGAAGAGACATGCGACAGGCGGGGGAAGCACTGGAGCGGCTTCCAGAATAAAAGGTAAGTATTTTTACAAAAACTGTGACATGTTAATTTTGATGAATGAAAGTGCCCCTGTTTTTAATAGTATTTTTAAAAACAGGGCACTGATTCATCATAGTTTACCTTCAGTTTAAGTACATTTCCTTCAGAACTATGTAGTGCATTTTATGTGAAACAGAGATACCTGCATTATAATACAAGGTAAAAAAATAATAATTTGTGTGACTCTCCAAGCCGCTGACGTTTTGAATATCAGGCCGAAAGTATAACATACCACCAGAGACAAAAAGGCACTAGGGAGGTGACCCTGTTATTTTGTTACTGTATGTCATCATACCATGAGGTGAAATATGTCACAGAATGCAATGAGTTACTAGGCTGTGACCCTGTGCAATTTCAATGGCTACAATAACTTACAGGTCTCCCTGTTTAAGGTGTCATAATAAACAAGAAGGTGACCATGTGTAATGTCTCATAGAATTAATAAAGGGACCAGGAGGTGATCCTGAATAATAATTTAATATAAATAGAAAATGACACAGGAGAGATTGCACTTAAACATGCCTGTTAAACTGTTAATAAAGCAATTATGGACCAGAGGGTGACCATGCATAAAATAGGGCCTCTCATCTGAAAACAGTAAGATAGCAGAAAGTTACAATATATAATTTGTCACAGAATAAAATAAATTGACAGGAAGTGACCAAGTAACTGTGTCAGAAAATGCAATAAGATATTATGAAGTGACCACAGATAATGTATCAGTGAATACAATAGGGTACCAGGAGGTGATCTGTATAGTGTTACTAAAGGTACAAGCAGGTGGTTAAGTCAGTGAATGCAGTGAAGTACCAAGACGTGACCCTGAGTAATGTGTCACAGAATGAATGCATTTACAGTACCAGAAATATGTCACTGTTAAATGTATCACTGATGGCAACAAGCTAATGGGGTCATCATGTCCTCCCCATATAACAGCCTTACATGACAGCCCTGGTTCCTTAAATTGTCCGGAGAGGTCCCTGGGCCTTAACAAGAACATGACCCCCACACACACACTACTACCAATGGCTACTAAGGACTCATACAAAGCAACCTCACCTCTTGGGCGCCGGCTGCTCCATGTTGTCAAGGCTCAACCTTTAACAATTACGAAAGAGGAAACAAAACGGTTCAGACAAGACACTAACTCGGCACAACTTCCATCTTCCTCTATGCACAAAACCCCCTCCTCCTGCTTCATCACACTTCAATCAAACTTGCTGCTAGACGAATACCCGCCCCCTACACAGCAAAAGCAACCGTATTCGCTGACTGCCTAGATTCACCCCACCCTGATTGGCCAAATGTCATGTCAGATTAACTGTAGAGAACTAGCACGCGCGCTCGCTGTTTTGCTATCCAGTCTTATGTATCCCTCTCTATACTACACACACAGTGGAGATGAAAGCAGGAAGAGAAACTTGACACGAAGGAATGCTGGGAGAAGGCGTGTCCTTAGTTTGGTATACCCGCCTACTTAGGCAAGGAGCGCTGCTGACAGTTTTAACCGGTTAGATATAGATATACTTGTTGCCTTGCTAATAGTAGCAGGAAAGATGTTCTCCCAGCAGGTACCATGGGGCACAGCTAAAAATGCTATCATTCTTATGACAAAGTGGAAACTAATTACATTTGATACATTACAGAGTTATGTTAAAGGGGCATAAAGAGAAAGCCTGATATGCACATTGGGGTTTGGGTTGCCTGGTGTTTTCCAACATGCCAACTCGCTGCCCAGTAAAACACGCTGGCATGGACTCCTGGGCCACGGATCTGATGGGCTCCATTGCCATTGTTCTGATGTGGGCATATGCCATGGAACTAATGTGAGGTCTAATGGGGCATGGGTTTCAGTGGTAATGGTCTGATCCTAGGTCTGTTATGGTCATATAACTTGAGTCTACTGGTAAATGGCTAACAGGAGCATCAGGGACACGGGTTAGATGGCTCATCGAATTTCTATTTACAGATTTCCCATGATCACCTGCTCATCATCTAATATTTCTGTACTGAAAACTTGGC
Source organism: Bombina bombina (assembly GCF_027579735.1). Classification (NCBI taxonomy): domain Eukaryota; kingdom Metazoa; phylum Chordata; class Amphibia; order Anura; family Bombinatoridae; genus Bombina; species Bombina bombina. Next base: position 1,003,324,466 of record NC_069503.1, read on the forward strand.
ATTTGTAATCTTTTCAGAGCAGGAGTGTCTTCCTCATGTACTAAATTTGATTAAAGGGACAGTCAACACCAACATTGTTATTGTTTAAAAAAGATAAATAACACCTTTACCCATTCCCCAGCTTTGCACAAACAACATTGTTATATTAATATACTTTATAACATGTAAACCTCTAAATTTCTGCCTGTTTCTAAGCCACTACAGACAGCCTCTTATCACATGCTTTTTTATTAGTGTTTCACAACGAGAGACTGCTAATCCATGTGAGCCATATAGATAACATTGTGCTCTCTCCCGTGGAGTTGTGGATGGCACTGTACTAATTGGCTAAAATGCAAATCAATAGAGAATAAAAAAAAATAGCCATGTGATCAGGGGGCTGCCGAAAGAGGCTTAGATACAAGATAATCACAGAGGTTAAAAGTATATTAAATAACCATGTTGTCTGTGCAAAACTGGGAAATGGGTAATAAAGGGACTATCTATCTTTTTTTTTTTTTTGTTCAATAATTTTTATTGAGGTTATACAATAAAAAAAAAGCACAGCTCAAAGTAAATGTACATCAGTAAAGACAATGTATACAGAATATTATACAAACATGACAAGGGTATGTATAGCAGTTAATAATGAAGAAAATTAAGAGTCAAACAAATAGTCTCCTGTATAAAACTGTTGAGCACTAGCAATGAACCTCATTTATAGTTTTAATAAGTAGATATGTGCCCCCAACTCTACAAAAGGCCACTCTTGGACCCATGAAAATGTAAGACTCAATAGGAGGACCTTATTGATAGGTACAGCCACTTTTGGACCGTAGTATATAATAAAGAAACAAAGTAAAGTAAAAAAAATAAAAAAATACAATTGGGGCCACTCTTGGACCCTAAAACTATAGTTGCAGACAAGCAATGATATTCAGTAGTGAATAAAATACAAAGACTGTGGGATAACAATTGTTGATTCTCTCTGGTGTATATGGCATCAAAAAGGGAGCGATGTTACATAGAATATATTAAAATGGTCCCCTATCAGAATAAGTAAGTGTAGGGGAGTATATAGGTATTAACCCCCTTGTCTTTACAGGGTTGTAGGGGCCTGGGGAATCTGGGGGCATATTTTTACTGGGGGTCCCATACAGCGCGTCAAGCGTATTGTCAAACTGGAGAACTATCAAGCCTGTATAGGATATCCAGGGTTAATGATCGGTAATTCCATTGGTCAACGTCTCTAGTGGAAACCTAACCCAAATATATCCCTCTATACAGAGTTATGTTACCATGGCTCTTGATAGCATAAAATCAGAATATTGACCAGCTATTATTGACTATTAAATAAATTGAGGGGTAGAGGACTAAATCAAACCAGCCAACAGATGTATATACCCATGCAAATATCTCTTACTGTCTGGATAAGTACTAAGGATAGCGGGAGGTAGGATACTAAAATTAACCATCATTTCCTGAATGCAATACTTAATAAGAGCATAGTCATGGTAGAACATACAGATAGATAACATCATACCCATATTAGTGAAATATGTGAAAACATGGGGCCAACTACAGTTACATTTGAGCTAAGCAGGCACATTCAGGAGCAAAATACAGGGAAATATACAGTGAGCAGACCAATTGAATTTTTATAAGATAGAGTCCTGGCTTTGCGGTCTAGATGCAACAAAACACATATACATCTGATCGCCAGTCCATACGAGTCTAAAGTCACATTTTCAGCCGACACCTATTTTCAAGCTTACATATGTGCGGTCAAGTCTCCCATGGAACATCACTGCATGCCACCATAAAGGACTCTTGAAGGATCGCTCTCTGTGTCGTCCACACCCTGTGGGCTCTAGGCAAGGAGCCTCCGGGTTTAGCCATACCGCCGTAGGCTCTGCAGCACCCCGGGCTTGTCGGCTTCTAAAGTTCTTGTGTGAGACTGAGTCCACTGGGCGCGCAGCTTTTTGTGGTGAGTATGACTTCTGTAAAAATAGTGTGTGCATCCCATCCACACCCATGTACTTCACCTCTTGTCTGTGGAAGCTGCAGTCCAAATCTCTCCGCAGGCGTAGTAGGTGCAGAGCTTTGCGGGCCTGTCTTTTCCGGTGCCGTTGATTCATGTGCTTTATTGCAGGGGTGTATGAAGCAGTATCTTTAGTTGCGGTTTTAGCCCCTAGATGTTTAAGCACTCTGTTATGTCCAGCAGTATGTTCGCTGATTATACTCTGAGCGGTAGTCACCATACTCTCCTCCTCTGCTACGCTAGGCTCCTGGATATGTATGGATGAGTTAGCTTCTAATGGCTGCTCCCCTGTTTTCACGTGGCTGTATAAAACAGATCTAAATGCCATGTCTATATCATTGCAGAGTTGTACTCTATAAGACTCCAGGATGGAGCTTATCATATCCACAATTTTCTTATGCTCCATTGCTTGTATATTAGTAGCTCTGTTTTTCAGTGATAGTACACTGCTTACCCGGCCTGAAGTATCCCGGGGGGGGTGTTGAGAGCCTCTCACTGAGGAGTCTGCCCTAGGCCTCAACGCTCCGGATCAGTTATCAAAGGTGGAATACCCAATATTATTATATCATTCAATTCAGCTTAGTGTGTAAATTCTAGTTATCAGGTTAGGGTGAATGGATGACCCTCTTAGACACCGATATAAGGCAGATTATCAGTGTTCCACTCAGAGCAACCGATATTGCATCCATTCAAGGTGCTGCCCAGAGACACGCCCCCGACTATCTATCTTTTTAAGCAATACAAATTTTGGAGTTGACTCTCCCTTTAAGTCTGTAATGTTTTTGCATCTTATCACAAATTCTTGTCATTGTATACCCATATCTCTGCACCCTGCGCTACTGAATTTTGTGGCGCTATACAAGTAAATAATAATACTTATAAATTTAGATTTTCTGTCAACTTTTACTGTACATTTGACTCAGCAAGCATATGGCCATAGGTCACATGCACACTTATTTCTGCTTCAAGCATTCTCCAAGCAGCAGTTACAAAACAGAAGGAAACATGAGCGAAAAGGGAATGCACATGCACACAATCTAAAGCCATAAGCTTATTTATGCATACAAGTGCAATAAAGTGATAATGTGGAGTGTCTCTGTATTGCAGAATAATTCATTAAGATTTGGTAGGGTAGACTGGGATGTGGGCATGGCCTAGAACACCTCAGTGAGTCCTACAGATATCTATCAGCCAAAAAGATCTGCTAGCAGGGTGTAGTTAATCAAATGTCATTACCACAGATAGTAACACCATTAAAAAGGCATAATAGTAAAAAACTAAATTGTCCGTGAGTGCATTTCAGTTTTAAATAGTAGCATTTTAAGTGGCATATGCTTGCCATGCCCAGTGCACCCTCATTCAAAACTGGGCTAGCGCAGAGAGGAAGGGGTATCATGTTAATGTTGACTTAATTTGCATCATACTAGCCACCACTAACTCTTTGAGCAGGTGCATTGGGCATGCCCAGCATACGTGTGTATGCCACTGAAACAGTAGTTTTACTAGAATCATATTTTGCTAACAGAAATATATTGCAATAATGTTTATATAAAAAATTAATTCATTCATACAAATTTCAGTTTTGACTAATTTGAAAGTTGCATTTTAAAATATTAGCATTTTAACATGACAGCATTCTAAAAGGAACACTATATTTCCACCAATTCTTCTGACACTGACTTGCTATGTGACAAATGACCAGGTAGATTGATTAGATGTTACATTTTTAAATTACAGTTAATAAAGGATATCATTTTCACACACATGTAGTGGGACACATATTGGGGTGTATTCAGGATAGTTATAGACTGGGCCCTTTTCAGGGGCGCAACTACACCTCAATGGGCCCAGTGCAAAGGCTGCGATGGGACCCTCCCATTTCAACAGTTTCATTTCTGGCTGATTACAGTCAAGCTGGTCGCCACATATGATTTAGTGGAGCTGCTTCTCTGCAACTATAATTCATCCTTTCCTTATGCTTAGTCTGCTGCAGAGTATATGCATTTGCACAACATTTCTGTGCTAATATAGTGGCAGGTTTTTCTGTAAAGTAACACTGTGATCTCCATCTTAGAAACCCTGCCACCATATTGTAAAAAGAAAATCCATGTGAATGGCAGGTGACTTAAAGGGACAGTACACTGTAAAATTGTTTTTATATGAATGTATTTTCAATGACTTGTTATACCAGCTGCAGAGTATAAAATTTATGAGAAATTGCATTTTTCGGTTTATTTTTGTATATGAAGTAACTGGTTTTGTGCTTTTTAACCACAGCCTATTACAATGGGTTGAGCTTCAGGAAATATCAGATCTTATTATGTTATCATTTTGTGTACACAGACTTGCTTCCTTATCTTATATTTGTCTAGAAAACCAAAGCTCAATACTTAGAGAGAACAATGGAAAATTATAATTTTATTACTTAACTATCATGCCCCCCACTGAGTAGGTAATCCTTTCTGCCGGCTGTGTTTACTTAGGCTATTCAATAGAATATACTCCAGTATAGAAACTTTCAGTATAGGTTGGGATACCACAGGTTAAATCAGCCATTTCAAATGCTAAAATAGGGGTAATGGAGCAACTTGTAAACAATTTAAAACACTCCAGCAGGTAAAATGAATCATTGTGAACAAATTAAAGGGGAGAACATTTTTGGGTGAACTGTCCTTTTAACTATGCAATTATGGAGGGCTAAACACTGAATATATCCTGCAAGAATAGCTGATTTAGCCCTGCACATTGCATAGTTAATGCTGTGTACAATTCACATAAAATAGAATTGCAGGTGACCTTTATGCAGTATTAACTGGGCATTGTGCAGGTCTAACTCAGCTCTTCTTGCAGGGGATATTCACTGGGTTTGGCCCTTTTAATGCATAGTTAATAAAAGATTTAAGATCACCTACAAATCACCTGCATTTATCTCTTTGTGAATAGAGCCTTATGATTCCTTTTTTCTTGGGAAGGGGGAACAAAGGGCCCAGATATGATGCAGGTGGAGCACAGCCCTGCCAGGCCCTCCTTTATTAACACCTCTACTGATTGCAGAGACTAATAAGTCCTCTATGGCTGCAGAACAGTCTTAATTGAGATCTCTGAGACCCCTGTTATTAAGCCCCTGGCCCCAGTGCTTAACAGCACCTATAAGAAATTAGCAGACAGTCCCCTGTGCATGAGGGGACGCAGTGCTTGTTCCTATAATAAACTGCAGTTACTCAAGGGTTGGATCAATACCAAAAAAGTACAAAAGCTTTTCACATAGCGTCCCTGCAACCTCCTAGAAACACACTGCCCAGTGGGTGCCTCGTTTATCACATGCACAGGTTGTTAATAAAGATATACAGTACCTACAATTCAAAATAATGTGTTACAGCAGATGTAGCACACTTATGTTGTGACATGTACAAAACTTCTCCGGACACATAAATTGTTGTAGGAAACAATGCCGGCTTGGAGCTGTTCATGCAGAAGTGTCTCAGTTGCCCCAACCCGCACCTTATCATGCTGTATAAGAGTTCTTCTCCGGTTTTTGGATAACTCTGTGTTAAGCAATAAAGTAAAAAAAGGACAGCGGGTCACACAAAGTATCACTATTTATTTTATGACACTGATTATTCATCCAAGCACCTTGCAACAACAATTACATATATCTGTAGCATAAATGGTAACAATTTAACTTTTTTTTTTACTTACATAAAAATTGATAAATTGAGTACTTTACAAGCCTTAATTGTTTTCAGAGAAAGATGCCTGTTTTCATATGGGTTTCACACAACAAGCTTTTATATGGTTTTCAAACATAGCGTTTACTATTCTACAGGGAGTGCAAAATTATTAGGCAAATGAGTATTTTGACCACATCATCCTCTTTATGCATGTTGTCTTACTCCAAGCTGTATAGGCTCGAAAGCCTACTACCAATTAAGCATATTAGGTGATGTGCATCTCTGTAATGAGAAGGGGTGTGGTCTAATGACATCAACACCATATATCAGGTGTGCATAATTATTAGGCAACTTCCTTTCCTTTGGCAAAATGGGTCAAAAGAAGGACTTGACAGGCTCAGAAAAGTCAAAAATAGTGAGATATCTTGCAGAGGGATGCAGCACTCTTAAAATTGCAAAGCTTCTGAACTGTGATCATCGAACAATCAAGCGTTTCATTCAAAATAGTCAACAGGGTCGCAAGAAGCGTGTGGAAAAACCAAGGCGCAAAATAACTGCCCATGAACTGAGAAAAGTCAAGCGTGCAGCTGCCAAGATGCCATTTGCCACCAGTTTGGCCATATTTCAGAGCTGCAACATCACTGGAGTGCCCAAAAGCACAAGGTGTGCAATACTCAGAGACATGGCCAAGGTAAGAAAGGCTGAAAGACGACCACCACTGAACAAGAGAGTGAGTCTTGATGGGCCAGATGGATGGGCCCGTGGCTGGATTGGTAAAGGGCAGAGAGCTCCAGTCCGACTCAGACGCCAGCAAGGTGGAGGTGGAGTACTGGTTTGGGCTGGTATCATCAAAGATGAGCTTGTGGGGCCTTTTCGGCTTGAGGATGGAGTCAAGCTCAACTCCCAGTCCTACTGCCAGTTTCTGGAAGACACCTTCTTCAAGCAGTGGTACAGGAAGAAGTCTGCATTCTTCAAGAAAAACATGATTTTCATGCAGGACAATGCTCCATCACACGCGTCCAAGTACTCCACAGCGTGGCTGGCAAGAAAGGGTATAAAAGAAGAAAATCTAATGACATGGCCTCCTTGTTCACCTGATCTGAACCCCATTGAGAACCTGTGGTCCATCATCAAATGTGAGATTTACAAGGAGGGAAAACAGTACACCTCTCTGAACAGTGTCTGGGAGGCTGTGGTTGCTGCTGCACGCAATGTTGATGGTGAACAGATCAAAACACTGACAGAATCCATGGATGGCAGGCTTTTGAGTGTCCTTGCAAAGAAAGGTGGCTATATTGGTCACTGATTTGTTTTTGTTTTGTTTTTGAATGTCAGAAATGTATATTTGTGAATGTTGAGATGTTATATTGGTTTCACTGGTAAAAATAAATAATTGAAATGGGTATATATTTGTTTTTTGTTAAGTTGCCTAATAATTATGCACAGTAATAGTCACCTGCACACACAGATATCCCCCTAAAATAGCTATAACTAAAAACAAACTAAACACTACTTCCAAAACTATTCAGCTTTGATATTAATGAGTTTTTTGGGTTCATTGAGAACATGGTTGTTGTTCAATAATAAAATTAATCCTCAAAAATACAACTTGCCTAATAATTCTGCACTCCCTGTATTAATCTGCAAAACATGTGGTTTATAAATCAATTTTCTGCATTTGTTTTTTAATAAGCAACAAAATACATGTATGGCTTGGCCCTTACGGATGAGTTTATTAGAAAAATACACATGCACTCAAATAGTTGTAACTGATAAATATGTTGGGATTCAGCAGTCAGCAAATGACTAGGTATGTGCATTATTATTATTGTAAGGTATTTGTAGAGTGTCAACAGTTTCCGCAGTGCTATATTCAGATCCTTTACGAGGATACGAATGCGGAAATGAGCAGCCGCTCGTTCCCTTCAGGATATTTTCGTAGCCGGAATAATTCCTGTAAAAGATCCCCACTCTAAGATCTGGATTTGCAAAGATTTTAGAGTGGGGGATCTTTTACAGGAATCAATCCGGCTATAAAAACATCTGAAGGGAACGAGCGGCTGCTCATTTCCGCATTCGGAACCCCATGAAGAATCCGAATGCACATACCTACAAATGACAGGTATTGAAGATAAGAAGCAATTATCTGCTTACAGTATCCCCAAAAACAACAGAAGGCTCTGTTATACAATAAAACAATATTTTTATTCTGAAACACTTTGCAAGTAGTTTTTTCTTCTAATGAGAACTTCTAAAATGTACATTTTCACTTCCATATAGAAGGAGAAGTTTGTAGATAATGTGATATCTTGTAGTAGAATGCAGAGACAAACCTGCAGGGAGGAGAGCACACAGGAAATAAACCACAAGATAACACCAGGGTGCAAAACAGAGATAAGAGGAGACGGAGAAGTGTAACATTTCTAATAAGATAGTTCCAATAGTGATGTTGCTTAGAAACCTTTAAAAATAATGTATATTAAAAACGTATGGATTCAATAACCTGATGTATAAAGCATGTAACAGTTATATTGGTACCTGATGTTGAACAAAATGCTTTATTTCATGTAACCACTGCAAACGGGTTAAATACAGTCAACATTGTATTCCCATCACACTTTAGATGAGGATATAGCTGGTGATTAAATTAGAAGCGTGCATATACTCGTATGCTCCAGTCACTGTCCATATCCTTATCTAGACTAGAATGGAGGTGTTCCAGGACTGCCACTTTGAGTTTGGGGTAGATTTATGAAGTAGCTGATGCTGCAATCTTCCCTCAAAGTTTCCGGCTCGCCTGAAGCAGGGGTCGTAAGCTGCTCCTTAAAGGGACATTAAACACTTTGAGATGGTAATATAAAATTATAAATTGTATATATAAAAAAACAGCTCTGCTATATACTTTCATTATTTATTTCGTCCTCTTTGCCTGTAATTCCATTCTGAAATTGTGAGCTTTTCAGTTCCTGTTAGAAATGGAAGTGCAGAACTCTGTTAAATCCAGCACAACCATTGGCTGCACACTCTAATGACCTATGTATAACTGTCTCTAATTGGCCACAGCAGAGAAGGTAACACAAGTTACAACATGGCAGCTCCCAGTGTTTTATAGACACTAAAACTTATTTTGTCACTTTTTAAACAACTAATGAAACTTTAAAAAAATACATCTACATGTTAGTCATGGACTAATCTTTTCTTTGAATACATCATTCTATCTAGCATGTATTTAGTGTTTAATGTCCCTTTAACTCATCCGCCACGTCTGAGGTGGCAGACTGCAATCATATCTGATCGGGATGATTGACACCCCCAGCTAACGGCAGAAATGCTTGTGCAATGACGCTGTCAGCATTTATCGATGTTGGGCGGACGTGATACGCTTTTGCTACACGGTTTCATACTTTAGCTTCCTTAGTATATATATATATATATATATATATATATATATATATATATATATATATATATAAATATATATACATACACACACACACACACACAATAAAAGCAACCAACACATCAAACCTAACCTGTGAAATGTAGCAATACTCTGTGAAGCTCTTTAAACTGTGAAAAACAAGATAAAACATTTATATACTTTGTTCTTGCATGTTTTCAAAGAAGTTATATGATATGTAATAAAATAAAAATGTAAGTGTTTATACCATTGCGTTAAAAATACAGATATAGATTTCTCTTTTAAATAAAGATGGCTTAAGCATTAAGAAAATGCACTTTAAGGGCCAGATTACGAGTGGAGAGCAAAATATCGCTTACACGAAACGCTCATGAGAGCACGCTTCCATAGGCTCCAATTCTGTTTTTTTCTAACACCTTACATCCCCTGGCTTTAACCCCTAAAATCTGCTTTGTGCAGTTATTAAAAAAATTAAAGATGCTCTTTTTTTTTATTAAAGGCAAAATAAATTTTATTTTGGGCCAATAGGGGGAGATTTTTAAAATTAACCAGAGATCTGATCTCTGGTTAATTTTCGGAGCCCTAATTGCTACTGCAAGCTCAAGATAGCATTAACCAGCCACTTGCAATTGGTAACTATTTATCAAACTTGCCCATTTTTGGCCACGCAATAAATTATCAATCCACTTGTAATCTGTCCCTATGTGTTTTAGTACTTAAAGGGACAGTCTACTTGAAACTTCTTATTGTTTAAAAAGATACCTTTATTACCAATTCCCAAGTTTTACATAATCAACACTGTTCTATTGATACACTTTTTTTCTCTGTGATGATTACCTTGTATCTAAGCCTATGAAGACTGACCCCTTATCTCAGTGCTTTTTACAAACTTGCATTTCAGCCAATTAGTGCTAATTCATGCATAACTCCTTGGGAGTGAGCACAATGTTATCTATATGGCACACATAATCTAATACTGTCTATATAAGAGGCAGCCTTCAAGGGCTTAGAAATGAGCATATGAGCCTACCTAGGTTTAGCCTTCAACAAAGAATACCAAGAGAATAAAGCAAATTTGATGATAAAAGTACATTGTAAAGTTGTTTAAAATTGTATGCCATATCTGAATCATAAAATTTTAATTTTGACTTTACTGTCCCTTTAAAGGGACAGTAAAATTAAAAATAAACATAATTTAAATAGAAAAATTTAAAAAGCATAAATTTTCTTCTATCAAATTAGCTTCATTCTATTGGTATCCTTTGTTAGAGAGTAAACCTAGGAAGGCTCAGGAGCTTGTATGTGTCTTTGGCAGCAATGTTTGTGCACACTCCTGTGCTCCTATGAGCCTACCCAGTTTTTTACTTTTCAATAAAGGATATCCAGAAAACAAAGCCAATGTAATATTGGAAGAAATTTGGAAAGTTATTAAAAGTGTTATGCCCTCTCAAAACCATCAAAGGTGAAGTTTGACTGTACAGTTTAATTTTTTTTTTCGTAATTTGTTTCCAATGTCTTCTTATACCAGCTGTGTGTTGTTATTATTATAATTATTATTTTTTATAAACCACCAACATATTAAACAGCACTATATAGGGAGGGCTACATTAAATGAAAGAGACAATGGGCTCCATTTATCAAGCAGCGGTTGCTGCTTCATGACCCATCTTTTCAGCCTCGCGAGAAACTAAAGTTAGGATCATTGAATATAGATTGAATGCAAGGTACCTCTTTTATATATGGGTACCCTTGCATTCCTATTTGCTGATCAAATTCAAACCAGCCAATAGGATGAAATCTGCTTTCATCCTATTGGCTGTTTTGAATTAGAAGAATCAAATCAGCCAATAGGAATGCAAGGGTTATTTTGCACACCAATCAACTGGTTGGAGAATCAATTTACCAAAAAGTTTCTTGATTCCTCAAACAAAAATCACCTTTTTAGGTTTCCAAATAGACTCAGTGTCTATGACTCTTTCTCTGACAGAAAAGAGACGAGTGAAATTGGTTTCAACTTGTCTAAACCTACAGTCTCTATCATTCCCTTCAGTGGCTATGTGTATAGAGGTACTAGGCCTCATGATTGCAGCATCGGATGGAATCCCCTTTACTCGTTTTCATATGAGACCTCTTCAGCTTTGCATGCTACGCCAATGGTGTAAGGACAACACTCAGATATCACAACTGATATTCTTAGATCCCAATACGCACCTTTCTCTGACTTGGTGGTGAAAGAACCACTCTCTTCAGGGGACTTCCTTTGCTTGTCCTACCAGGTACCTTGCGAGGTCCAGGGATCCTCAGGCGGAGTTGTTGGATGCTCTAGCAGTGTCTTGGTCTTACTAGCCTGCTTAGATATTCCCTCCTCTCGTCTTGCTTCCCAGAGTGATTTCAAATATCAAGATAGAACGGTCCTCAGTAATTCTGATAGCCCCTGCGTGGTCTCACAGGATTTAGTATGCAGACCTAGTTCAAATGTCCATTTGCCCTCCATGGCCTCTTCCTTTAAGACCTAGATCTTCTGTCTCAAGGTCCCTTCTTCCATCCAGATCTAAAGTCTCTAAACTTAATTGCATGGAAATTGAACGCTTAGTTCTCAGTCACCAAGGATTCTCTGACTCAGTAATTAATACCATGATTCAGGCACGCAAACCTTTTTCAAGAAAGATTTATCACTAAGTTTGGAAAACTTATATTTCTTGGTGTTTTTCTTATGATTTCTCTTGGCATTATTTTAGAATTCCTAGAATTATTCAGTTTCTTCAAGATTGTTTGGATAAATGTTTATCTGCCAGTACTTTGAAAGGTCAAATCTCTGCTCTTTCTGTAATGTTTCACGGGAAGATTGCTCATCTTCCAGATATTCATTGTTTTGTTCAGGCTTTAATTCATGTTAAACCTGTTATTAAACCTATTTCTCCTCCTTGGAGTCTTAAAGGCTCCTTCTTTTGAGCCTATGCATTCTTTGGACATTAAAGACTTTCTTGGAAAGTATTGTTTCTTTTGGCTATCTCTTCTGCTAGAATAGTTTCTGAATTGTCTGCTCTCTCTAGTGAGTCTCCTAATCTCATTTTCCATCAAGATAAAGCTGTTTTGTGGACTTCTTTCAATTTTTTACCTAAGGTTGTTAACTCACACAACATTAATAGAGAAATTATCATTACTTCTTTGTGTCCTTATCCAAAAAATGCCACTAAAAAGGATTTACATTCTTTGGATGTTGTTAGAGCATTGAAATATTATGTTGATGCTACTAAAGATTTCAGAAAGACTACAAGTCTGTTTGTTCTTTTTTCTGGTTCTAAATAAGGCAAGAAGGCTTCTGCTATCACTTTAGCTTCTTGGTTAAAACTTTTGATTCACAAAGCTTATTTGGAGGCGGGTCAGTCTCCGCCTCAGAGAATTACAGCTCATTCTACCAGATCGGTTGCCACATCTTGGGCTTTCAAGAATGAGTCTTCAGTTGATCAAATTTGCAAAGCGGCTTATTGGTCTTCTCTCCATACCTTTACTAAATTTTACCATTTTGATGTTTTTGCCTCGTCAGAAGCAGCTTTTGTTTGAAGGTCCTTCAGGGTTTTTTTGTCATAAAAGACATTAATTTAGAGTTTTTGGATTTAATTTCTCAGAAAAAAGCTGTTTTTATTGTATCCTTCCCTTTCTTGTTACACGTGTATCCCATACTTAACAGCTTGAGGCGAGAGTCCATGAGGCCACACCCATTTGGGGTTATTTTTATTTTTTTTGTTTAAAGCACATAGTTTTTCCTGCTCCTCATTATTGGCTTTTACTCCTTAAACACCTCACCACTTGGCTATTTGTTAAACTGAGGTATGTGTGAGGTGGGCTCAGTATTTCTAGGCTTTTGTGGTTTGGGAAACTTTGCCTCCTCCTGGTAGGAATGTATATCCCATACGTAACAGCTTTTGGATTATCACCACCATGAAAGAAATGAATTTATCAGGCAAGTTATTAGATAAATTATGTTCTTGTGTTTTCCTCCTCAATAATAAAATGACAAGCATCATAGACAGATGTTGTAATGGTAGAAAGTTTGAGGCTATGGTATCACAGACTACCTAAAAGTATTTCTAATTTTAATTAAAGGGACAGTCAACTCAAAAATGCTTATTGTTTAAAAAGATAGATAATCTCTTTATTACCCTTTCCCCAGTTTTGCATAACCAACACTGTTATATTAAAATACTTTTTACCTCTGTAATTACCTTGTATCTAAGCCTTTTCTTTCTTAGATGCCTTTTATGACTTTTTATTAATTATCTATTGACTTACATTTCATCCAATTAGTCCATTGTGTGCCACAACCTACGGGTGTGAGTACAATGTTATTTATATGGCTCATATGAACTAGCACTACCTTCTTGTGAAAAGCTAATAAAAAGCATGTAATGAGAGGCTGTCTTTAGTGGCTTAGAAACAGGCAGAAATTTAGAGGTTTAAAGGTTATAAAGTATATTAATATAACAATGTTGGTTGTGCAAAACTGTGGAAAAGGTTGTAAAGGCATTATCTATCTTTTTAAACAATAACAAATTTGTTGTTGACTGACCTTTAAAGGGACACTGAACACAAATTTTTTCTTTTGTGATTCAGATAGAGCATGCAATTTTAAGCAACTTTCTAATTTACTCCTATTATCAAATTTTCTTCATTCTCTTGGTATCTTTATTTGAAAAGCAAGAATGTAAGTTTAGATGCCGGCCAATTTTTGGTGAACAGCCTGGGTTGTTCTTGCATATTGGTGGGTAAATTCACTACCAATAAACAAGTGCTGTCCAGGGTGGCTCCTTAGCTTAGATGTCTTCTTTTTTAAATAAAGATGGCAAGAGAACAAAGAAAAATTGATAATAGGAGTAAATTAGAAAGTTGTTTAAAATTGAATGCTCTATCTGAATCACAAAATAAAAAAATTGGGTTCAGTGTCTCTTTAAGGTCTACCCTTGATAAGGCCCACTTAGTCCTGATGTATTAGTTGTGCCAAGAAGGCTGCCAATCTAATAGCAAGGAATTATTAGAAATGTCACTGGGATCCTTTGTTATTGAACTTCCAGTTTGGTAGCTGTCTTTAAAAGTCAAATGAGAAATGTAAATCGGTTTATGTGTGAGTAGTTTTCAATGTATATCAATCTAAAAAATGCTTCTATTAAAAAATTATTAAAGGTTTTTGTGATAACTCTCGTGCCTATAATTTGTATACATAAGTAAGTCGTGTTCATGCAGTTTCCCTCTTACACGTGCTATGAGTGCTGGTGATGACATCAGACTATTCATCATTAAGGGATATTACTAAAGATACCTAACACATAAATAATGCTTAATTAGTGTGAAGGATTGCCAGATGCAGATATGGATAGATGCCTTTAAAAACACATTTTTTAGACAGTACAACAATACCATTTGGCAATACAGCAACATGCAGCACAATACTAAATAAGAATATCGTCATCGTTTTTTAAAGGGACAGTATACTCCAATTTTCATATAACTGCATGTAATATACACTATTATAAAGAATAATATGCACAGATACTGATATAAAAATCCAGTATAAAACCTTTTAATAACTTACTTAGAAGCTTCCAGTTTAGCTCTGTTTAAAAGGTTACTGGAACACCCACTGCAAGTGGGAAATATCAGACACTCCCCCTTCCTTTGCCTATGAAAAGACCCTTTACACAAACGGGAGCAAGCTGAAGTAGGTATACATCGATATTCTCCTAAAACTTTGGGGCTTGGTTAGGAGTCTGAAAATCAGAGCAATGTTATTTAAAAGTAAGCAAAACTATACATTTTAAAAAAAAACTTTATGGGCTATATGAATAGATCATCTACAAAACATTTATGCAAAGAAAAAACAAGTGTATAATGTCCCTTTAACCTTGTAAGGTAGACCATAATTATTAAGAGACCTGTTTTCACTTCTGACGATCTCCGTTTATGACGCAGGCCTGGTTTGGATCCAACTTTGAATCAAAAAAGTTTAATCATTTCTGCATTTTACTTTGTCTGTGACCATGAAACCCCAAGTTTCAATTGCTCAAAGTTCCAATAAGTTAGGAAGGTTTTAGCATGTTAAAGGGGTGGTTTGGACAGAAAATAAACATAGTGACTATGTAATTAAAAAAAAAGGGGAATTTCAAAGGACTGACACAATAAATAGTAATAAAGAAACATAGTAGAAGACAAAAGTCTATCAATTTCTACCTTTACAGATTCTCTTTCATACCTGTTCCTATAATAAAAAAACACGACTGAAGACAACCATACGTTCAGAAATTCTTACCAATTTAATACAAGCAGCTATAACCTAGGATTCTTCCTTTAGCCAAAAATGTGTCTATGCCATTTCTAAATGTATCTATTGTAGCGGCAATCACTATCTCCTAACTCAAAAAAGGTGCATGGTGTGATTTCTCTTACATTGAAAAAACATTTTTGTTGCTGGAGATTAATAGCCTTAAAATGTGACCTCTTGTCACAAACAAAAAAATTACAATAATAAATTGTGTTCCTGTCAACTCGCTTCAACTGGCTCACAAACAGCTAGATTACAAGTTTTGAGCGCTATAGGGATTTTAATGACCGCCACAAAAGCGGCGTTATTTTACCTCCCTATAGCGCTGGTATTACAGGTTTTGAAAAAGCAGGCTTGCGCGGGCGAAATGGTTGCATTGAGCTCCATACCGCACCGAAATCAATGGAGAGAGCCGGCAAAAAAAAAGACTAACACCTGCGATCGCGGAAACAAAAACTCCGTAACGCAGCCCCATTTATGTCTATGGGGAAAAGGAAAATAATGTTTAAACCTAACACCCTTACATAAACCCAGAGTCTAAACACCACTAATCTGCTGCCCCCAACATCGCCGCCACCTACATACAGTTATTAACCCCTAATCTGCCGCCCCCAACATCCCCACCACTTACATAATGTTATTAACCCCTAATCTGCCGCCCCCAACATCGCCGCCACCTACATAATGTTATTAACCCCTAATCTGCCGTCACCTACATAATGTAATTAACCCTTAATCTGCCACACCAACATCGCTGCCACCTACATAAAACTATTAACCCCTAATCTGCCGCTCCCGATGTCGCCACCACTATACTAAAGTTATTAACCCCAAAACCTCTGGCCTCCCACATCACTAACACTAAATAAATCCATGAACCCCTAAACCTAACCTCACGTAATCCTAAACCTAACCCTAACACCCACTAACTTTAACATAGTAAAAAATATAGCTAAATTAAATTTACAATTATTAACTAAATAAAACTATTAACCCCTAAACCGCAAGCCCCCCACATTGCAACAAGCTAAATAAACTATATTAACCCCTAAACCTAACCCCCCCTAACTTTAACATAATTAAAATAGAGCTAAACTAAAGTTACAATTATTAACTAAATAATACCTATTTAAAACTAAATACTTACCTGTGAAGTAAAACCTAAGCTAGCTACAATATAACTAATAGTAATTAGTAAATAGTTAACTATATTACCAAAAATAAGAAACAAATTTTCAAAAATAAAAAAGAATTACACCTAATCTAATAGCCCTATCAAAATAAAAAAGCCCCCAGCCTACAATAAACTACCAATGGCCCTTAAAAGGGCCTTTTGTGGGGCATTGCTCCAAAGAAATCAGCTCTTTTACCTCCAAAAAATAATACAAACACCCCCCACAGTAAACCCCCCAAATAAATTAACTATCTAAAAAAACCTAAGTTCCCCATTGCCCTGAAACGGGCATTTGTATGGGCATTGCCCTTAAAAGGGCATTTAGCTCTTTTACATGCCCAGACCCTAAACTAAAAATAACCCCCCCAAAAAAACCTTAAATAAACCTAACACTAACCCCCGATGATCCACTTACAGCTCTTGAAGTCCCGCTTGAAGGATCCATCCAGCCGGCAAGAAGTCTTCATCCAGGCAGCCTCTTCGATCTTTATCCAGCCGGCAAAGTCTTCATCCAGACGGCATCTTCTATCTTCATCCATCCAGCGCAGATCGGGTCCATCCTGAAGACATCCGGCGCGGAGCATCCTCTTCATACGGTCGCCGCCGTTAACTGGAACTTCAATGCAAGTGACGTCATCCAAGATGGCGTCCCTTGCATTCCTATTGGCTGAAAGATTTCAATCAGCCAATAGGATTAGAGCTGCTAAAATCCTATTGGCTGATCCAATCCTATTGGCTGATCCAATCAGCCAATAGGAATTGAGCAGCTCTCATCCTATTGGCTGTTCCAATAAGCCAATAGGATTGAGCTCTCATCCTATTGGATGATTGGAACAGCCAATAGAATGAGAGCTGCTCAAATCCTATTGGCTGATCCAATCAGCCAATAGGAATTGAGCAGCTCTAATCATATTGGCTGATTGAAATCTTTCAGCCAATAGGAATGCAAGGGACGCCATCTTGGATGACGTCACTTGCATTAAAGTTCCAGTTTATGGCGGCGACCGTATAAAGAGGATGCTCCACGCCAGATGTCTTCAGGATGGACCTGCTCCGGATGGATGAAGATAGAAGATGCCGTCTGGATGAAGACTTTGCCGGCTGGATGAAGATCGAAGAGGCCGTCTGGATTAAGACTTCTTGCCGGCTGGATGGATCCTTCAAGCGGGACTTCAATAACTGTAAGTGGATTGTCGGGGGGTTAGTGTTAGGTTTATTTAAGGGTTTTTTGGGTGGGTTTTATTTTTAGTTTAGGGTCTGGGCATGTAAAAGAGCTAAATGCCCTTATTTTATTTGAGGGGGTGGTTGTGGGGCTGGTGGGTTTTACTGTTAGGGGTGTTTGTATTTTTTTTTACAGGTAAAAGAGCTGATTTCTGTGGGCAATGTCCCACAAAAGACCCTTTTAAGGGCCATTGGTAGTTTATTATAGGCTAGGGTTTTTTTTATTTTGGGGGGCATTTTTATTTTGATAGGGCTATTAGATTAGGTGTAATTCTCTTTATTTTTGATAATTTGTTTCTTATTTTTTGTAATTTAGTTATTTTTTTTGTAATTAGATACTTTTTGAAATTTTTAGAGTAGTGTTAGGATTTTATTAATGTGTAGTTTAGATTAATTTAATTGATAGTTATTTTTATTGTAGTTTAATAATTATCTTAGTTTAATTGTTAGTTTAAAATTAATTTATTTAATTTGACAGGTAAGTTTTAATTTAATTTAAGATAGGGAAATTGTAATTTTAATATAAAGTTAGGGGGTCGTTAGGTTTAGGGGTTAATAGTTTATTTTAGTATATTTCATTGTAGGGGGCTTGTGGTTTAGGGGTTAAAAGGTTTATTATAGCTGCGGTGTGGGCGGACGGCATATTAGGGGTTAATAATATTTAAATAGTGTTTGCGATGCGGGAGGGCGGCGGTTTAGGGGTTAATAGGTTTATTATAGTGGCGACGATGTCGGGGAGCAGCGGAATAGGGGTTAATACATTTTAATAGTGGTGGCGATGTCTGAAGCGGCAGTTTAGGGGTTAATATATTATAGTGTTTGCGATGCGGGAGGGCCTCGGTTTAGGGGTTAATAAGTAGTTTATGGGTATTAGTGTACTTTTTAATACTTTTAGTTATGAGTTTTATGTTACAGCTTTGGGGCGCGATCCGATATAGATCGTAGTTTGCGGCGCAAGCGAGGGAACCCGCGTCGCCCGCAGTTTCAGCTCGCAACTCGAGCTATCCCATATATGGCGCCGTCAGATGCTAACATGCCGTAAGTCTGACAAACCAGCGATGTCCAGAAATCTGCGCAAGTACAAATTTCTGGCGTCGCCAGTGACTTGCGGCACGTTAGAAACTGCCGGCGCCTACAAAACCTGACTAAAGTCTAAATCACCCGCACTGTCTAACACCCCTCCCTAACATAGCCCGACAAGTCTAACACGCCTCCCTAACATAGCCCGACAAGTCTAACCCTCTATCCGCTATCCCCCCTCACTAGCCTAACAATAAAATATGTATTAACCCCTTAACCGCCGCTACCTAATAAAGTTATTAACCCCTAAACCGGCGCCAGCTATATTAAATCTATAACCCCCTAAAGTGAGCCCCTAACACCGCCGCCATCTACCTTACCTACCCCCTAAAGTGAGCCCCTACCCCGCCGCTATCTATTTTAAAATTATTAACCCCTAATCTAATCCCCCTACCCCGCCGCCATCTATATTAAATTATTCAACCCCTAAAATACTAAACTATCCCTACCACTAAACCTAAGTCTAACCCTACAAATAGCCCTGAAAAGGGCTTTTTGCGTGGCATTGCCCCAAAGTAACAGCTCTTTTGCCAGCCCTTAAAAGGGCTTTTTGCGGGGCATGCCCCAAAGTAACAGCTCTTTTGCCAGCCCTTAAAAGGGCTTTTGGCGGGGCTTTGTCACAAAGTAAACTGCTCTTTTGCCTACAATCTACATCCCCCTACACCGCGGCCACCTATAATAAATGTATTAACCCCTAATCTAATCCCCCTACACCGCCGCCAGCTATATTAACTATATTAACCCTAATTATATTAGGGTTAATATAGTTAATATAGTTATTATATTATATATATTAACTATATTAACCCTAATTATATTAGGGTTCATATAGTTAATATCGTTATTATATTATATATATATATTAAGTATAATAACCCTATCTAACTCTAACATCCTAACTAAACTCTTATTAAAATAAATCTAATATTAATATTATTAATTAAAATATTCCTATTTAAATCTAAATACTTACCTATAAAATAAACCCTAAGATAGCTACAATATAATTACATTATAGCTATGTTAGGGTTTATATTTATTTTACAGGTAAATTGTTAATTATTTTAGCTAGGTATAATAGCTATTAAATAGTTATTAACTATTTAATAGCTACCTAGTTAAAACAATTACCCAATTACCTGTAAAATAAATCCTAACCTAAGTTACAAATACACCTACACTATCAATAAATTAAATAAACTACAAATATCTATCTAAAAATACAATTAAATAAACTAAACTAAATTACAAAAAAAAACAAACACTAAATTACAAAAAATAAAAAAAAGATTACAAGATTTTTAAGCTAATTACACCTATTCTAAGCCCCCTAATAAAATAATAAAGCCCCCCAAAATAAAAAAATTCCCTACCCTATTCTAAATTAAAAAAAGTTCAAAGCTCTTTTACCTTACCAGCCCTTAAAAGGGCCTTTTGTGGGGGCATGCCCCAAAGAAAACTGCTCTTTTGCCTGCAAAAAAAAACACAATACCACCCCCCAACATTACAACCCACCACCCACATACCCCTAATCTAACCCAAACCCCCCTTAAATAAACCTAACACTACCCCCCTGAAGATCTCCCTACCTTGTATTCACCCAGCCAGGCCGAACCGATCCAGGCGATGTGTTCCAGCAAGCGGCAGTGAAGTCTTCATCCATCCGGGCGATGTCTTGAAGCAAGCGGCAGAGAGTCTTCTTCCATCGGCGACGTCTTCAAGCAAATCGGCATCTTCAATCTTCTTACTTCGCTCCTCCGCCGCGGAGCATCCTTCCGGCACGACGACTTCCCGACGAATGAGGTTCCTTTAAATGTCATCCAAGATGGCGTCCGCCGAATTCCGATTGGCTGATAGGATTCTATCAGCCAATCGGAATTAAGGTAGAAAAATCCGATAGGATTCTATCAGCCAATCGGAATTAAGGTAGAAAAATCCGATTCAATCGGATTGAACTGGCGGCGGGGTAGGTAGATTAAATTAGGGGTTAATAATTTTAATATAGATGGCGGCGGTGTAAGGGGTTCACATTAGGGGATAGATCAGTTAGATGGTGGCGGTTTTAGGGGCTCACAGTAGGGGGTTAGTTTATGTAGATGGCGACGGTTTAGGGGTTAAATACTTTATTATGGATTGCGGCGGGGGATCGCGGTTGACAGGGAGATAGACATTGCGCATGCGTTAGGTGTTAGGTTTATTTTAGCAGATCGCGGTTGACAGGGAGATAGACATTGCGCATGCGTTAGGTGTTAGGTTTATTTTAGCAGATCGCGGTTGACAGGGAGATAGACATTGCGCATGCGTTAGGTGTTAGGTTTATTTTAGCAGCCAGTTTAGGGAGTTACGGGGCTCCAATAGTCAGCGTAAGGCTTCTTACGGCTGCTTTTTGTGGCGAGGTGAAAATGGAGTAAGATTTCTCCATTTTCGCCACGTAAGTCCTTACGCTGTATATTGGATACCAAACTGCGCGGGTTTGGTATACCTGCCTATGGCCCAAAAGACTACGGGCGACGGCAGAAATATACGCGCGTAACTTCTAGGTTACGCCGTATATAGGATACCAAACCCGCGCAAATATTGGCGTCGCCGACTTTTGCGGGCGACGATTTTTATCGGATCGACCCCTTGTAGCGTAAAACTCATAACTGCTGACTTTAGATGGTGGTATGGATCTTGTCAGTATAGGGTGTACCGCTCACGTTTTGGCCTCCCAGGCAAACTTGTAATACCGGCGCTATGGGAGTCCCATTGAAAAAGTGTGCGGTAACCTATAGCTACAAGACTTGGGCCATAACGCTGCTTTTTCAATCATAAGGCCAAACTCGTAATCTATCTGAAAGTGAGATATCATGGATTTATAAAGGGGCAGAATTATGCTTTCTTCCTATGCATCCAAGCTCCTTTTCCTAGATGCCAATATCTTACATTTAACACCACTTTTTGTTAGTTTTCTACAAAATCCTGTAAATCCTTTTCCTCCTCTGTTTCACCAAATCTTGTCTAATTTAAGTAATAGCTAGCGTCCATAGTTTTACTTACAAATATAAAGTCTAATTTGATATTTGAAAACAGAAAAAAGTGCTGCGCTAGACTGTACACCCACTGCCTCTCCTAGGGGACCCCTCCACAGGGATAACCAAAATTTAAATATTGAACAGAAGAAAGGAGGGCGCTCTACCGGGGAGTGTAATAGAGAAAACTTAAAGTAATGTGAAGTGTAAGCACAATATGCTTGAGTGTTATAATTGAGAATTAATAAAGAAAATACGATTAGAGTGTATATAGTACTCAGTAGTTGTCTGCTATTAAGCAGTGATTTGTACAGATCAGAAACCGAAACTCTGTGTATATATAAATAGTGTTTAAATAGTTACAAGTAACGTAAAAACATAAAATCTTAATGATAACTAATAATCTGAATTAGATAAAAAAAAAAAATTGGGTATAGATACTTCTAAGCATACTAAATATGGAATAAACTTGGTTACATATAGGTTGCTAAATTGGATCATAGAAAGCTGGTAGCATAAAAATACTTTGTAACAGATATATTATAGAAATATTTTCTAAGCATATATGGAAGGAACTATCGGTGCAGCTGCAAAAATGGAATCTCAGAGAAATCAAACTCAGATATCGAACATAAAAAAGAATAAAATTTACAATTAAAATATATACATAGACAACTTAAAGGGACACTAAACCCAAATTTTTCCTTTCGTGATTCAGATAGTGCATGCAATTTTAAGCAACTTTCTAATTTACTCCTATTATCAAATTTTCTTCATTCTCTTTGTATCTTTATTTGAAATACAAGAATGTAAGTTTAGATGCCGGCCCATTTTTGGTGAATAACCTGGGTTATTCTTGCTGATTCGTGGATAAATTCATCCACCAATAAAAAAAAAGTGCTGTCCAGAGTCCTGAACCAAAAAAGAAGCTTAGATGCCTTCTTTTTCAAATAAAGATAGCAAGTGAACGAAGAAAAATTGATAATAGGAGTAAATTAGAAAGTTGCTTAAAATTGCATGATCTACCTGAATCAAGAAAAAAAAAATTGGGTTCAGTGTCCCTTTAAATGTAATACATTGTAAGACTATTGTTATCAAAAGTCCAAAATTATCCAAAATATCCATGGTGGGTTGCAGCTTTGTTATAAGAGTTTGGCCAAACTCATGACTTGTATGTCACCCATTAATAATATCCACTTCAGAGAAAAAGATCTACCTGTGAACTGACAAGTTACCTGCATGCAAATTGCACTAAGTGCAGGACCGTATCTGGAATCCGTAGGAGACCGCCCATTGTGACCTGAACGCCAATCGGTAATATCATCTGCCTGAGGCGGCTAAGAAGTAATAAGCCACTCGAGAACTGACATGCTACCTGTGTGCAATATTGCACTAAGCGCGGGTTTGCATCATCTTGTCCGGAGGAGACTTTCCATCTGTCACAAAATAGTGAGTACGGGTTGTTACCACTAATCACTTATGCGACTACAAAAGTGATTTCATCTCTATGAACAGTATTTACACATGTAACCTGTTTTGTGTACCAGGACATATGTATAGTGACGCTGTCTATTCACATATATTTAGGAGGTGATTCAATATCAACTGCAAAATCGCCAATACTCAACACCTTTTTTCAGCTTGAACACATAATATTATCCCTAAAACTTTTGGCTTTATTCTCAAGGCTATCTTTTTAAATAGAGTATTTTTTAGGCCATATTTTTAAGGTGGTTATTTTTTTTTGGCGCTTTTGGGAGACGTCCCTGGAATTTTCTCTCTTTTGGACATTTTCATTATTTTGGATTATTTTGGACTTTTGATAACAGTAGTCCTACAATGTATTACATTTAAGTTGTCTATGTATGTATTTTAATTGTAATTTTTATTCTTTTTTATGTTCGATATCTGAGTTTGATTTCTCTAAGATTCAATTTTTGCAGCTGCACCGATAGTTCCTTCCATATATGCTTAAAAAATATTTCTAGGTAACTCCGCAGATCCCCCCACACAAGTACACAAGGCCTACATTTGTTAAGGAGGGATAAGGACACTCACCATCTCAGACCTAATCCGGATAGTCTTATTTTCTGCACCCGGGCCTGGCCTGTGGGACTCTGCAAGGGAACTAAGGGAACAGAACTTGATAGTGGAGGTTTACAAAGCAGGCCCTACCACACTATATTGCAAAGACTACTCCTTGGTATTGCCGGCTCTACAATACAGGTCACCCTTCTCTCCATATAGACGTCTCCTGCATGTCACATATATGAACTGCTGAGTGGGGTTGTGCCGTTCTGATCACAGCCTTGCTTTATTTCTGCATAGTTTATTTTGCATTGTATACCACAAGTGGTTAGTACTGTACTGCTGAGAGAACAGAACTTGACAGTGGAGGATTACAAGACAGGCCTTACTACACTATATTGCAGAGACTACTCCCTGTTGCAAACGGCTACAGAATACAGGTCACCCTTCTCTCCATACAGACGTCTTTTGCATGTTACAGATATGACATGCTGAGTGGGGTTCTGCATTTCTGATCACAGCCTTGTTTTGTTCCTGCATAGTTTATTTCTGCATTGTATATCACTGATGGTCAATACTGTACTGTTTCTCATACCTGTATATATCTGTCCTGTATTGTCACTGTACTACTGTTGGGGATAGATACACCCACCTTGAATCGGTGGGAGATAATATATATATATGGATAAATTCCTAGCTGGAGGCAAAATGTCGGGGAAAAATAAAAGCTCAGGAAAGACTAGGGGGGCTGCTGACCACCTGCATGATACATCCTCTAATGTGCAGGATACAAACACGCTACCTTTTGAAACACATGTGGTGGTGCAGCAGCTCTCCTCCATCTTTCTCTCCAAAATGGAAAGCTTGCAGAGGGGCCTAGACCATCTGGCGGGCGAGATGAAGCAGCGTATCCTAGGGATCCCTGAAAATGTTAAACCTTATTCATTTCATAGAAAACACTTTACCACTTTTACTTAAACTAATCCCCGCCATATTTAAAGGCAGTGTAGAGAGAGCACACAGGATGGGCCCCGATAGGCAACATGAAAGGGAAAACACACAGCCTAGACAAGTGATGATTAAGCTACTACACTTTCAATTAAAAGTGGAAATGCTAAGGGCTTACAGAAAGGCTGCCCCAATAATGTATGAGGGTTCCAAAGTGCTCATTTTTCAGGATTACTCTTCCGAGCTCATGAGAAGGCGCAAAGAATTCTCCCCACTCTGTTCACGGTTAAATGGGGAGGGTAGGAAGATATATCTCTTATATCCTGCTAAACTAAAAATGTTAACTTCCTCAGGCCCCAAATTCTTTGACACCCCACGGGAGGTCAATGAGTATCTAAACAGGGAGCAAAATGAGATGGCGGCTGGCTCACCTAGAGCGTCCCACTCAGACCCGGGCTGAAGAGTACTATCTGCACTACCATTAGTGGTTTTACACATTTTTATCTAGGGCGACCACTAATAAACCCCTAGAACATGTTATGATGTGTTTGTTAAATATGTATGATTATAGTGTTGATGTTATATTTGTTATAGTTTTATTCTATGTTCAAATTGTACTTAAACTCAGACAGTGTATCTCTCAAGGATATGGGACGATTGCTCGGGCCCCCGAGTCAGAGCAGATTCAGCCCCTTAGTTTAAATGTTCCTGACAGTACTGATGTAGTAGAAATTCCCCAATCTAGAGAGTACCATATATTCTGTTTATTTGTAATGTTGCTACTATATAGAATAGTAAGTTTATTTACCAAAAACCATGTTTTTTGGAAGCGTGATGCTTTTCATGACTTAGTACCAATCCTGTTTCAATATGCAGCCAGGCTTTGTAGGGCAATACTAGTCACTCTACACGCTACAGCCGCACATGCCTTAATTTCTCTTAAGAGTGGGACATTGTCTCCATGTCCGTGTGTGGCGAACCCGGAGTTCATTAGTTTAAATATTCTGGACAATCCAAATGAGTGTAACAACAAACCCCATTCTGAAATGTCTCACAACTCACTCCATTTACACTTAAGTTTGCATAGATTTAATCTTTTTGTACGCCTAATACTGCTTTGTGGTTGTGGGAGTCTTTTTGTTCTCCCTCTCCCCTGTAAGGAAAGGGACATGAGCATATTTTTTATTTTTTTTCTCTCTCCCTCTTCTCCTCTCTCTCCCCTTTTCCTTCTTGCTTGCAGGTGTCTGGTCTGGTTTGGAACCGCGCATGGTCATTTAAATGGCGGTAAGACTTATGACATGGAACGTGGGAGGGATCAACTCCCCCACTAAGAGAAAAACCATACTTAAACACTTAAGACGCCTAGGGACAAACATTGCACTATTACAGGAGACCCACCTCTCTGAGGTGGAACATGAAAAACTGAGGAGAGATTGGGTGGGCTCAGTAGAGTATGTTTCTTACACTAACTCTAGCAGAGGCATAGCAATTTTGTTTGGGAAACGAGGGAATATAGAGGTTCTAAGCACCCACAAAGACAAGGAGGGGAGATTTTTAATAGTTAAAATCAGAATAAACCAGAAAATTTTGGTAATATGTAACATCTATGCCCCAAACTGTAAATCCACAGCTTTCTGGACTAGACTAACCCAAACACTTACCCCGTACTTAGGCTTGGATATCATACTGGGGGGGATTTTCACCTAGCACCAAACCCCATTTGTGATAGACTGAGGGATCCGGAGCGTTTAGCGGGGGGGTGTAGGCCGAGAGGTAAGGGCACTTTTGAACGGAAGGTATTCTCCAGGCTCACTAACTCACTGCAACTTGTTGATATTTGGAGAATGCGGAAGGCAGGGACTTCACTTGTATTTCGAGGTCTGCGCCAACATTGTCACGAATCGATCTCTTTATGGTATCCTCTACTGTGGTCCAGAGAGTCACCTGTACCAAGATCCACAATGTAGTGGTCTTTGACCATGCGCCGGTTGAACTGGTGCTTTTGTCTGGCGCAAGTATTGCTAACAAGCAAACGCTGAGATTCCTGGGATATCTATATACCTCAGACGCATTTTCAAAACACCTGGCGCATGCATGGAACGATCACTATACTGATAATCGGGCCCATTGAGATAACCCAGAACTGTTCTGGAATACGGCCAAAGCAGTCTTAACGGGAGATATTATCTCCTATGTTGCAGCATTGAAGAGGAAGGCACAAGCCAAGCTGCAAGCGCTGCAAGAGGTTTTGACAGAGTCCTATCAAACATATTGCGGTAATCCCTGCCAATCCTCAAAGGATGAGTACCTCACCCATAAAAATGCGCTGGATGTATTTCTGGGGCACCAAGCGGTTGCTCAGCTCTTGAGGTCTAGTGCCAAATACTATAGAGAGGGTGATAGATCTGGCAGATTGCTGGCCTCGCTGATTAACAGGAAAACGGCTCGCAAACCCATTGCAGCCATTACTTAAAGCAAGCAAACACATAGGACTCCAGAATCCATTGTGGGAGCTCTGGCGAACTATTACTCCTCTTTATATGCTGGTCAAAAGATGCCGCCTCAGGGGGCAATTGAGTCCTTCTGGAAGGGTCTAAATATACCCCAAATCACAGCGGAACAGCTGGAGTCCCTCAATTCTCCTATCTCCTTAGAGGAGATCACAAAAACAATCTCTTCTATGTCCAATGGTAAGGCGGCGGGCCCAGACGGCCTTCCAATTGAATTCTTTAAACTATTGAAACCCCAGATTGCACCTACCTTAACTCACTTATTTAACTTGTACTATAAAGACTCGGTCTCCCCTCCGAAAACGTTCACAATGGTGCATGTGTCCCTGATTCCGAAGCCTGGGAAGAACCCCGGTTTGCCTGAATCTTATCGCCCCATTTCCCTTCTCAATTCGGATTACAAGATACTCATGAAAATCTTGACCGATAGGCTGAAAGTAATACTGACAGATATCATTCACCCGGACCAGACCGGCTTCATGTGCCACAGAACTTCAGTGACTAACGTACGGAGGATACTTCATGCCATGGCGCATTTTGCGACCGATTCGGGAGATCCGGGGGTACAGAGCGAGTCGGAGGCCTTCCTGCTGTCCTTGGACGCAGAGAAGGCCTTCGAGAGAGTGGAATGGAGCCATCTGTTGGACACGCTACAACACTTTGGCTTCTCGGGATCGTTCCTGCAATACATAGGTAACATCTATGCAGCTCCATGGATCCACATCATGGCCAACGGTTTATTCTCGCCTCGTATTACTTTACAGAGGGGCACTCGACAAGGGTGCCCCCTATCCCCCCTTCTCTTCAATTTAGCCCTGGAGCCCCTGGCTACCAAACTACGTATGGTGTACCCGGGTATCTTACTGGGTGATGAAAGGCTGCATCTCGCACTCTATGCAGACGACATGCTCTTATTTGTAGAGCACCCAGCAAAACATATACCAAAAATCTTAGCAACAATCGAGGCGTTTGGATCCTTCTCGGGATACAGGGTGAATAACACCAAGTTGGCGACTCTGTGGCTTCGGAGACACAGGGTTCAGAGCATCTCCTACCCTTTTCAGGAGGCCAAGTCCACTTTGACCTACTTGGGCATCCAGCTGTCCACTGACAACCGCACCCTTTACCGTGCCAACGTTACCCAGGTTTGTCGTGATATTGAACAGACTCTAGAGGGCTAGAGAAACTTGCCTGTCTCTCTAACAGGACGCGTTAACCTGATAAAAATGGTGATCCTGCCACGGATTTTATACCCTCTCCTAATGCTGCCACTTCTGATTACTAAAAAGGATCTGGCACTATATACCCGAGCCCTCTCAAAATTCCTGTGGAGGGGGGGTAGACCTAGGATAGCGCTCGCGAAAATGTTATACAAGGATGTTCTGAGAGCTTGGCGGTTAACTCTTGGTCACATTGGCCGCTGTCGCGTGGCTTCGAGAATGATCCCGTTACGGAATAATATTGAATTTCCCCCAGGGATCGACACCTCTCCGTTTGTTAATTGGGAGGACAGGGGACTATGCTCAGTGGGGGACGCTCTGGATTTCTCTAGAAGGTGCATAAAGTCATTTACTGAACTACAAGTTCAGTTCGGGATTCCGAGGGTCCACTTTTTCGCTTACCTTCAGATGAGGCATTACATTGATAAGCTGATCAGAGACGACCCACACTTCTGGGAACCACATGCACTTGCTGTGCCGTTGGCCTCCTTTAAAACAGGCTGTTTTTCAATTTCAGGGATATATTAAACCCTACTGAGTCAGATTGAATCAAAGGACTTACTCCTGCTAGAGAATAAATGGAACACAAGCCTGGAAAGGGAAGACTTAACAGAGATGATCCAACATAGTGTAAAAACTACCAAAAGAGCTACTCTGTCTATGACCCTTAGGGAATCCCAGACTAGAATGTTACACAAAGATTACACTATCCCACAAAGGCTATCTAAATGGAACCCCAGGGTGGTGAATGAGTGTAGCAAGTGCAGAGTCTCCAACCCAGATTTCCTACACTACTTCCTTGCTTGCCCCTGGGTTAGACAGTTTTGGGGCAAAATTGCCTTTTGGATCACTAATCTCCTCAAACTCAGGGTTCAAATAGAAATCGAGCAAATCTGCTTTTTGGTGTGGAGGGAGCAGAGCCCTAGGCACATCCCTCTGCTCACTACTATTGTCTTAGTGGCTAGGAAGGTCATCCTGAGAGTCTGGACGGAGAGTACGGCTCCGACATTCAATGCTTTTAAACACAGCTTGCATAAAATACTGCTCATAGAGCAGTTAGATACTAGGATGGACACCAATAGAAGACTTAAACACTTCATAAAAAAATGGCGAGATTACATTATGACATTAAGCATTGACTTACAAAGCCAAGTTTTAGGACCTTTTGCACACACTGAATACATGCTCACCGCCTCTTTGCAGGGAGAATGGGGTTTTTTGTATCGTACACGGGGCGGCGTGGAGGGAGAGAGAGAGACAATTACTATATAGAAAAGTAAACCTACCGAAATGTTTCTGTTTTCCCTTTTTTTTTTTTTTTTTTTTTTTTTGTGCTCCCACACCACAAAAGTGAATGGTGAATTAACTTCTATGCTGCTGCAAAGGCTGATTATGTTGGTTTCATTATGTCTAGGTTAAATTGTTAATATATTTAGGTATCCCACAAGAAGTGGAACAAGTTGGAAAAAATAAGAGGACAGAGAACTTGAATCTTGTTAATGTTATGATTTTCTTTTTTGTATGTACATGCGATAGTGTTGTCTAACCATGTCTCTTCTAATGTACTGAGGAAAATGTACTTGTATACTGTTTTCATGTCCTCAATAAAAACAGAATTTAAAAAAAATATATATATATTTCTATAATATATCTGTTACAAAGTATTTTCATGCTACCAGCTTTCTATGATCCAATTTAGCAACCTATATGTAACCAAGTTTATTCCATATTTAGTATGCTTAGAAGTATCTATATGCAACAGTTTTTTTTATCTAATTCAGATTATTAGTTATCATTAAGATTTTATGTTTTTATGTTACTTGTAACTATTAAAACACTATTTATATATACACAGAGTTTCGGTTTCTGATCTGTACAAATCACTGCTTAAAGGGACAGTATACTGTAAAATAGTTTTTCCCTTAATGTGTTTACAATTGCTTTTTTACAAACTGCAGATTAAACAATTTATAAAAACTAGCTTTTTAATGTTTATTTGTGTATATTAAAGCTCTGATTTTGTGTTTAGAAGCCACAGCCTAATAAAATGGGTTGAGTTTGTAGGTATAATCAGATCTCATTACTCTATCACATTGTGTTCATATACCTGCTTCTTTATCTTATATCTGTTCATAAAACAATCACCAGTACTTGGAGAGAACAATGGAAAATCAACATTTTATTACCTTATCTCTGCTATATCCCACTGGGAGTGTAATTTCTTCTGCTGGCTGTGTTTACAAACCTTATCTATAGCTTGGACCTGCGGCCACAAACTTTCAGCATAGGTGGGGATACCACATGCTAACTCAACTATTTCAAATGCCAATATAAGGGTAAAGGAGCTGCTTGTAAACAATTTAATACACTCCAGCAGGTAAAGTGGATCATTGGGAACAAATTAAATGGGATAATTTTTTTTAGTAAACTGTCCCTTTAATAGCAGACCACTACTGAGTACTATATCCATCTAATCGTATTTTCTTTATTAATTCTCAATTATAACACTCAAGCATATTGTGATTACACCTCACATTAATTTAAGTTTTCTCTATTACACTCCGCTAGAGCGCCCTCCTTTCTTCTGTTCTAATTTTATATTTACCAGACCATTCTTCTAGTTTTTGGAAATATCCTTTCAGAACAAATATATCCTGCTCTGAGCTAAAACAGAATGATATAGTCAGTGGCATCCCCAGGATTTAGTTATGGGGGGCACTTGCTGGAGGCCCACTGATATTTTTGTGGGCAGGTCCATGGGCAGGGTCATTCAATCTGTGGCATGTTGTGTGTTTTCTATGGGCAGGGTCAAGAAGAGCTGTATGGAACCTGGACAAAGTGTTGGTGGGCAAATGAGAGTCAATCACAGCTAGGGAGGCACAAGGGGACTAGCCATTATGCTAGAGGTGCTAGTGCCCCCCCCCCCCCCATGGCGCCACTGGATATAAGGAACTCAGTCACAGATGAGCATCCTATAAAGGATAAAACATCTCAGACTACGTTAAATTCAGAGAGATTTATGGCTGTTTAATTTGGTATTTTCATTATATAACTTTTTTTCCTTCTCATCTAATAGTTATTTATATATGATGTTTGATTAAAAGTGGATGCCACATTTTAATAAAGTGTTTTACATATAGCAGAAAATAAGAATACTAGCGCATGCATTTTTTTGCAAAAATGAACTATAAGTAAATGTGAACTATTGTTAAGATGTTTTTCTATGTTGTTATTACAACTATGGGAGAGTAGAACAACATTTTCAAATATTGGTTCCGGTTTATGAGTTTCTGCATACACCATTGTAATGTAAGAAAAAGGTAAATGTCAGCTATTTTTTAATATATTGCTGGCACACAGAAATAATTTGTTAGTAAAACACTTCAGTAAATATGCACTAAATTTTGCATATGGTATCTCTGTTCCATTTTGCAGCGATTCTATACATGGGATTCTAGGATTTTCCTATACATTTGTCTTGGTGCCAAAATTCTTAATACTGTATTTTCCCTTGATACTAAAAGAACGTGCTTTATAATTCAAACTGTAAAGCTGGATTGAGATTTTAATGATGCCATAACCTTTGTCCTCTTCCAGCTCCCAATAATCATAGCAGCTCTCACTCAATAAACTATAAACTCTGTTTGAAATACAAGCGGCCCAAGGTTTTTCACATCTTCTAGTTAAATTTCCACAGTTATCATATGTTTTTATGCATTTTTGGAAAACATTGTAAGTGAAGATGTGTGTGTTTGCTCTATTAACCTCCGAAGACTTTTTCTTTCTAAGCTATGAGTAATTGAATACCTAAAGCTAAATTAGTCTATTCCTTGGCTTCTTTCTGTAGAAGAAAAATATAAATGTTTAGTGAACCCGTTCTCATTTAAATTTCTCAAGCTGTAATAATTTTAGAAGAAATTTCCCACGATTCCCAAACTAATAAACTAAATAAACCATGTTATGAAGTGTCTGTAGACACAAGGAAAATAAGAAAATGTTTCTGGACTGCATTTACCAACAAATCGATTGTACATTAGCCTATCATACCAAGGATCAAGCCAACAGTGTACAGTACATCGGGGTGGATAGGTTTTGTGAGTTTTGAATTTGTGATGTTTGTGAACTTTGTTTGTGGGATCTACTTCTGTATGTATTGAGAACCAAATGAAATGTGATGGAACAAAATCAGGGCATTTACATACAAAACAGTTCTCTTCTTAGGTCCAAAACTGTGATACAGAATATATTTGTACAAAAAATTTAAGGGCATCTATTGGACATTTTTTTTTTGTAATTTAGGCCTTTCTATTGCAATATCTTCCAGCAGTCTCATAAGAAAAGCAGATAAAAATGACACCGGATGACAGAGAGGCAGAGCCAGGATGTTTCAATGGGCATGGTTTGGAAGCATGTGGTGTATTATGAGGGGGTACTGGGTGCCTTCTGTCAGCCCAAATGTGGCATTGATGGGCTTAATGGGAATGAATGAGTGTTTTTTGGCTGATTATGGGCAGTTAATAGCCTAGATAAAAAGTCCATGTAACTAATATCTTAATGAAAAAAACTCGCCACAAGATTGCACTTGAAAATTGCAGAATTATTAAATATTTACTTCCTGAAGCACCAACTTCTACTGAGCATGTGAAAAAGTTCACAATGGGGGGCGGAGCTAACTGCCAAACAAGCTAGACGCACATAGTAAGAGCTCTGGCTATAAATTTTATAAAGTCTATTTTTTGGGAGATAATTACTAAATATCTATGGCAACCAAAGTACCTAAAGAAGGGTCAAACAAACTCATTGTGGAAACTGTGCAAAGATTCAGATTTTGAAGCGAGGGAGAAGATCTATTCCTCAACTTTTATGTTCGGATACTGCCACGTGGACGCCGAGCCCAGCAACAAACTCTAGAAGCTCTGGAATAGATTACCGTATGGACTATCCCTATACTAATCGCTTTAATAAAGCTGTCCACTTTCGCAAAAATGTTACTGGCACCCATAGCAGATATATGAACTGCGGTGCAGTCTCTGCTGGATCAATTGGCAGGACGGATGGATGAGAACCTAGCCGAAATTAAACAGCTATTACACCCAGCCAACTATGATCTGCAAAAGGAGGAGACCGGGAGTGCTGATAAATGGCTACCTAGTGAGAACTGCGTTCCTACAGAGAGCCCAGCAATAGGAGGTTTGGAGACTCGCCTGAGATCGGCTCTATCACTACTAGAGGATACAGATAGTATGCCCTCGCTTGAGACCTCGTCATCTGCCGAATGCAGAGGTTTTTCATTTAACCAGATCCCGGGGGATGCGGCCGGCCCTCGAGGCTGGGAAGCAGCTATTGAAGAGAAAGATCCGATAGAGCACATGATTACACAAGTGGCCCCCGGTTCCCTTCAATACAAGCCTACACCGGAGGGACAGATGTTGAATCCCAGTATCGTCTACTTAGCAGAGAAGGTCCCAATCTTTCTGATGAGAGCCCGAATGTCTTTTATTGGAATGGGTGGTTGTCCCTGCCCTGCAGTCTATGTGTCAAGTGCTTTGAGAGAGGGTCTGGTACCGGAGCTACGGAGTAAGCCTACTAGAAGTGGAGTGGGTTAGTCACTGTTTCTGTCAGAGGGTCGGTGTCAGCTCAAGGGAACTCCAATATTGAAACCCTAAGCATGTACCCGAATAGACTTAGTACTGGCTAAATCACAGTGCTACTTATTGAAATGGAGAAAACTTTCAACTCTACTAGTTCCACCTTATACTGTACTTTTACTGAGACTTGTCATTCCCTCCTGTTCAGGGCCTTAACATTAGTAACGTCCTGGCCCAAAAATCGTTAATGGCACCTGGGACTATATTTGTATGTAAGTTAAGTTGATTGCATTGTGTGCTCTGTTTAACTCTGATTAAGGAGTATGTTAATACTATAACTGAGGCTCTGTGTGTTGTGTGCTCGTGCAGCCTTTACTAATAATCTTATTTTGTCACAAACTTGAATATGATGTCTCCCAGATATGCATGATGATCTGTTAACCGAAGAGACACTATTAATTCATAGATGTATTATGTATAAATAGGCCATTCTGGACTGTAACCCTAGTGCATATCAGACATTATTCTTGGATATTTTTGCTATGCTAATTTAAGGTCCTAATAGTCTCCTTTATTGCTATTTATTGTAGAACAATAACATTATTATTCTATTCTTTAATGTAATGTGCCTTAAATGAGCCATGGACTAGTTATTTCAAGCACTGCAGTTCTAAAATAGCAGACTGCATTAGTTATCACATCATACTGCTCTGTAATAATGTACTAATGTGCTATGAGACCCCACTATTTAGATATAGATATAAGTCTACAGCTTCATTAGACCCCTGCAGAGGTTATGATAATATAGATATCTCATTAGCTATACCATGTGTTATCTTAATTTTCCTTCAGCTAACTCTCTTTATTTTTAATTATATGTAGTAGTTAGGGCTCAATTAACAATGTGAGGTAGGTGCTGCTTATATTATATATGCTATATGAGACTGCAAAAGCCCCCCCCTGTTAGTATCCCCTTTGGCTATTTCCTTTACATCCACATGCCCTAGTTTTCATACTTTAGAGATGTTCTCCAGGAGTATACTCAAAAGTCCTGAGATCTTACTCCATTCCATTTCACATCGCCCTGTAGTTTATATTTTTAAGACAAATTATCTAGCTCCGCCCCCCCCTTCCCTTCCCCTCTCCCTTCTCCCCCCCATTATGAGCGGCTTTTGCCCGCTGCATCCCTCATCCCCCTATATACGCAGGCCTACGGGAGGCCTGATAAATGCCAGCTCCCTTCCTCTCATTATTTCCAGCGTATAGAATACCGCTTATTTGAGAGTAGGGACCACTAGTTACCTGTATTATAAAACCGAGACTTCATTTCTATATGCCCCAGTCACACATGCTTTGATCTCACTGTGTGCATTCTGTATTTAAGGTCATAAAATCGGTGCTATAATTTACGTTAAATGTTATCTTTCTGTTCTCAACCTAGATATCTTCCATATCATTGACTCCTATTATTATATAAATATTGAAACTCTATTGTCTAGATCAGTGGTTCTCAACCAAAGTGACCTCAAGGCCCGGTAAATTTTAGCTAGACATGTCCGGGGCCCAGTAGTTTATTTATTTATATATATATATATATATATATATATATATTTATTTATTTTTTATCTGTATATAGTGAGCAGCAGGGGCGGGCTGATCAGCCAGGCAAGTAGGAACTGGGCCGAGGGACCAGCAAGTAGGGGGGCCCACAAATGGTATCTCCATGGATCTTGGTGCATTCCTTAAGCTGGAGTTTTCAGTTGCCCTATCAGTAACTAAGCAAATAAGTGTGGGTTTAGTGGGGGCCCTGGCAGGGGTCTGTCGCTGTGAGGGCCATGGAGTGTGGGGTCTGGCCCTGGAGGTTGGGTGCCCTTTCTCT
This sequence comes from Bombina bombina, assembly GCF_027579735.1. Taxonomy (NCBI): domain Eukaryota; kingdom Metazoa; phylum Chordata; class Amphibia; order Anura; family Bombinatoridae; genus Bombina; species Bombina bombina. The sequence goes on from NC_069503.1 coordinate 1,003,360,553, forward strand.
GGCCCTTAATGTTGGGGGTCCTGGCTCTGTAGGATGAGGGGCCTGTTGGGGGCAGGAAGGCTACCATGTACATTTGCATACAATTTAATACATTTTGGTCAGTGTGAGACAGTGTTCCTGGGGCCTTGATTGGTCTCAGTCTGCACCTGGTTTGCAGTGGGGTAAGAGTGTGTAGTGGGGGCATGACAGGTCAGGGCCCACCAGCAGGGCTATCACGGCCCGGTACTGGGCCACGGCCCGGCTGTTGAGAAACCAGGGTCTAGATAATATCTTAACAAATCCTATACTAGCACACCAATGTCTTATGTACCTTTCATATGTGATCTGTAACAGTTATTTTTCTTTTTGTATTTGTCTTGTGCTGGGACACACTCCCTTTTCTGTTACTTTTATCTATTGTCTCAATAAAAAATTATTTAAAAAAAAAAAAAAAAAAGTTCACAATGTATACATGTATGAGTCTGTGATTGGTTGATGGCTTTCACATGATGTAGGAGGTTGGAAAATTTAAGTAAATTTTTAAATTTGGAAGAAATCTGCTCATTTAAAATTATATTGTCTACTGTATTTTATAGTCCTTTAATCTTTAGTGTTCAAAAGTTTGGGGTCACATAGAAATGCCCTTGTTTTCTAAAGAAAAGCAAAATTAATGAGAAATACAGTGTAGACATTGTTAATGTTGTAAATGACTATTGTAGCTGGAAATGGCTGTTTTTTAAAGGAATGTCTACATAGGCGTACAGAGGCCCATTATCAGCAACCATCTGTCCTGTGTTCCAATGGCACATTGTGTTTGCTATTCCAAGTTTATCATTTAAAAAAGACTAATTGATCATTAAAAAAAACACCTTTTTTAATTATGTTAGCACAGCTGAAAACTTGTGGTGATTGAAAAAGCAATAAAACTGGCCTTCATTAGACTTGTTGAGTATCTGGAGCATCAGCAATTGTGGATTCAGTTACAGACTCAAGATGGCCAGAAACAATGAAATTTCTTCTGATACTCATCAGTCTATTCTTGTTCTGAAAAATTAAGACTATTCCATGCAAGAAATTTCCAAGAAACTGAAGATCTTGTACAACGTTGTTGTAAGGATTCACCTTTTCTCTAGCTGATACGCTATACCTTTAAGGAGATCACCGCCTCCCTATAAAGGACACATCCTTCCTCTAATTCGTTGCTGGATTATTGAAGTCTGTGTCTGCATTACCCAGCTACTTCGTACTTTCTACCCAAAGAATCTATCAAGCCTCCTGTCCTTGGTCTCCTTACATTCCAGTAACTCTCACTCTCAAGTAAAGAATATTCTACTTGACTTGCTAGTCATTCCGCTGTTCTACCTGCTTCCACACGATCAGAGCCAGATCCTCAGCACAGGCGCCTACGTCAGCTACGGCCGCCTCATCGCTGCAGCGTCTCTCTCTCCACACAGACGCCGGGAAAGCTCCGGTACACAGGATTCCTACAGAACAGCATATCTCCTGGCTACACTTTATCCTAGTAGGTGATTATTCAGAGAGCTCTGTAACTAAGGACTAGAGGTACAATCTTCATTTTTTCTTATGATACACCAAGCCGTATATTATCTATCTGTTTTCTAACACTTCTGACTACAGCTGATAAAACTTACGGCCATATTAAGTCACACATGTAACTAGAGAAAAACCTTTGTGTGTAGTTACTTATGTGACACAAAAACAACTTATATAAGGAACTGTAAATATTGTAAATATATCAATTAAATACATCAAATCATTTTGTGCATTACTGTTCATTACAGTTGTGTACTACTCCCTTCACAGAACAGCGCAAACTGGCTCTAACCAGGATAGAAAGAGGACAGGGAGGCCCCCGGTGCACAGCTGAGCAAGAGGAAAAATACATAAGAGTGCCTAATTTGAGAAACAGAAACCTTGAAGGTCCTCAACTGGCAGTGTTATTAAATAGTACCCGCAAAACACCAGTCATCAACGTTAACAGTGAAGAGGTGACTCTGGGATGCTGGCCTTGTAGGCAGAGTTGCAAAGAAAAAGCCATAGCTCAAACTGGCCATTAAAAATAAAAGATTAAAGGGACAGTACACTGTAAAATAGTTTTTCCATAAATGTATTTTAAATGACTTGTTATACCAACTGCAGGGTATAAAATATTTGAGTCTACGCGTTTCGGCCCCTCTAGGCCTTTATCAAGACTCTAGAGGGGCCGAAACGCGTAGACTGGTAAGCCTATTTTCTATTGGAGCTATTATTTATGAACTTGCTACACATTGTTTGTATTTCTTTTCTCCACAGGTATTTTTTGCATTTTGTAGTTTTTTTCAGGTGTGTTTCTTATATCTTGTGCATCACCCCTTCATAGCAGAAGAAACAGGGATTAAAGGTTTCTACACTTTTTTAACTAGGATTGGAGCACTCCACTAGTACTCTTTTTTCAGCACCAAAGCACATTTTTTTCATATTTTGATTCATTTTCATTTTTCACATTTTGTTTCATTTTTTGGATCCATTTGATTTGGAGTGTTTTTGGGACACAATTCCTGACTTATTACAAACACACTAAGAATACACTAATGGATTGGGATTGATTTTGCTCACATTTTTTCCACAGGATTTTTTTCGTTTTGGATATTAATCTTCAATCTCAGATCACCTTTACAAGGATTTTTAGGACACTTTATCTATCTGGACACGTTGTTATTGTTATTTTTATTGTCATACCTGTTGTAGACTCAGCTCTAAACAGTATTTATTGTTTTTATCTATGTATGCCATCCACTATAATATGTTCATTTAGACATATCTTCTCTTTTTATTGCATTGTATTTTCATGGATCCATGAATAAGAAGTTACAATCTGTTATACTGATTTTACCATTATTGTTTTTATCTTAACAGATTGTTTTACTAATTATTTGCTATATTATATGCTATATTAAAATCGAAGTTAACTTTTACTGTGACCTCATTACACCTAGCCTCCGTCTGTTGGCGCCTGGTTATCCCATTTACTTGTAGTAATATAAAAAAATAGTGTATTTAATAAACATTTTATAGATTTGATCATTGAACTGCAGCAATATTTAAATGAAACTGTTTGTCTTTGTCTGCTGCCCCCAATGGCCTAAATCCAGTATTACAGCCAAAAGGCATTTGGCTGTTGAAAATGAAATTTCCCAGTTGCCAAATCAACGAAAAGTTTGTATCCAAATCTATTGAATGATTAAAACGTGAGGAGTTTTGTCTCAGACAAAAACTCCCTGCACAGAGAGAGAGTGGGATCTTGCTGGAAACATTTTTGGTTGGTAACTACTTTTGCAATCCTGCTGGCTGCCATCTTTGCTTATAGAAGGATCAGTGTGCGAACACAATTTTCTGTAAGACAAATACATTGGGACACTCTTTTTGGATAAGAGACTATCAAGATTAATTCTCTTACAACTGTGCATAATTCCTCTAAACATATGACGATAGACATATTTGGATATTAACTGAATTCTCAAACTGGTGACCTTGTAAAGTATCAAGAAATACATTCATTGTTGCTGCTGTCTAATTGAAGCTGATAACTTTAAAAGGGAACAATTAGTATTTTAAGCTTGTGTTTCATAGTCCTGTGTAGTTAAACTAATGGAATGGGATTGATTTTGCTCACATTTTTTCCACAGGATTTTTTTCGTTTTGGATATTAATCTTCAATCTCAGATCACCTTTACAAGGATTTTTAGGACACTTCATCTATCTGGACACAAGTTGTTATTGTTATTTTTATTGTCATACCTGTTGTAGACTCAACTCTAAACAGTATTTATTGTTTTTATCTATGTATGCCATCCACTATAATATGTTCATTTAGACATATCTTCTCTTTTTATTGCATTGTATTTTCATGGATCTATGAATAAGAAGTTACAATCTGTTATACTGATTTTACCATTATTGTTTTTATTGTTTTTATCTTAACAGATTGTTTTACTAATTATTTGCTATATTATATGCTATATTAAAATCGAAGTTAACTTTTACCGTGACCTCATTACACCTAGCCTCTGTCTGTTGGCTCCTGGTTATCCCATTTACTTGTAGTTATATTTCTTCTGGTGGAAGCTAGGTTTCACCCTCTTCCGGGCACATAGGTGTTAGTTGGCGCTAAAGTAGAGAGATATATATATTCGTACTATTTTTTTATATTAATAAACCTGTCTGGTCATATGTTTAATATACATGGATCATATTGTGTCATTTTTTTCCTGATTATTTTAATATGAAACATCAGTATTATTTCTAACATCATATTATTATTATTATCTTAAAATCCATTTAAAGTTGCATTTGATTATTTTCTTATATTCATATAAAAACACAGCATATTTCACATTCAGTACACCTCTTTCTGAGTGCGTAAAACATACGACCAATTTATGGGACAACCACACCTGTATTTGTCAGATGCCTGAAAAATAAAAAGAATAGGTTATTTATATTTTTCATTTAGCAGACATTCACATTTAATATTATATGAACAGATAATTTCATATCAATGTATTCGTACCTATTATTTAATAGTCTGAGGCACATATTTAATGTTTCAAAACTATATATATAATTTGTCCAAACTTTGGAACCTTAAGACTTCTATGTTTTAAAAAATACATAGGTTAAGACATGTTTAAATCTGGATTCTTAGGTTTTCAGCTTCCAATATTACCCTTCTTAGGCATAGACAATCTCCCAGATTCATGTGTTCATATTTAATATGTTGTCTGAATATATATATTTATTCATTTGAGTATTAAACTACATGAAAATTAGGCATAATTTCTTTATCTGAGATTTAGTTTCCCATGTCTGTAGGTAACTTGAGTTCAGATGTCCTATGTGTATTTAGTTGGTTCAGGGGCAATTAACAGGTCTGTGCTAATTACTATATTTCTGGATTTAGTGATGTTTATCTGATTTATTCACAGACCCTTGTCTCCAAACTGCTAATATTTACCTTGAAGTCGCCTACTGGCCTTATCTTACACAAAGCTCTATACCTTTTATTCTTTCTAAGATAACTATGAAAACAATTCTTTTGATGAATTTGGAACAAAGGCCTCCGATGCATCCTATGTAACCAAGACGAAGTGGGAGTTTGTCTGCTTTGAGACCAATTCACTTCAAAATGAAATTTTAGATTCTATGATACATCTGTAGTTTATTTAATGTTACTCACAGATACCCTGACACCATGCCATACCCTATAGACTGCGCTTGATTAGAACCAATTTTCTCCTACAATAGGACAATAACCCAAAGCACAGCTCCAAACTATGCTAGAACTATTTAGGGAAGAATCAGTCAGCTGGTATTCAGTCTTTAATGGAGTGGCCAGCAGAGTCATCAGATCTCAAACCGACTGAGCCATTGTGGGAGCAGCTTTAACAAATGGTACATAAGAAGTGCCCATCAAGCCATCAACTTGTGGGAGGTGCTTTGGGAAGCATGGGGTGAAACCTATTCAGATTACCTCAACAAATTGACAACTAGAATGCCAAAGGTCTGCAAGGCTGTAATTGCTGCACATGTAGGAATATATATATATATATATATATAACACATAGAAACACCCAGCACTCACCAGCTAGCTCACAGCTAAGATAAAATCACAACTGGAAAGGTTAGTCACCGCATCTGGCCAAATGGGAAAGCTCAGGCACCACGTCAAGGTCCTTTCCACCGCCTGAGTCCCTAACACAGGCACACCATCATGCGAGCTCACAAAGCCAAACAAACTGAGAACAAAGAAGGGGTGCACAGGTGGCTGTAATCACCCATAGAAAATACAAAACATGGAAGGGAACTGCACTCCAAGACCGGATCAGGTACACATACTGTGACTCAGTAACATCCAGCCCTGGGTGCTAAATAGCACTCCAAAAAAGCTGTGATGTCACCAGAGCCACAGGCAGTTAACCCCAGTCCGGAATGGGTGCAAGAAACAAGGGAGATTACAAATAAAAAGTAATACAACACATAGAAACACCCAGCACTCACCAGCTAGCTCACAGCTAAGATAAAATCACAACTGGAAAGGTTAGTCACCGCATCTGGCCAAATGGGAAAGCTCAGACACCACGTCAAGGTCCTTTCCACCGCCTGAGTCCCTAACACAGGCACACCATCATGCAAGCTCACAAAGCCAAACAAACTGAGAACAAAGAAGGGGTGCACAGGTGGCTGTAATCACCCATAGAAAATACAAAACATGGAAGGGAACTGCACTCCAAGACCGGATCAGGTACACATCCTGTGACTCAGTAACATCCAGCCCTGGGTGCTAAATAGCACTCCAAAAAAGCTGTGATGTCACCAGAGCCACAGGCAGTTAACCCCAGTCCGGAATGGGTGCAAGAAACAAGGGAGATTACAAATAAAAAGTAATACAACACATAGAAACACCCAGCACTCACCAGCTAGCTCACAGCTAAGATAAAATCACAACTGGAAAGGTTAGTCACCGCATCTGGCCAAATGGGAAAGCTCAGGCACCACGTCAAGGTCCTTTCCACCGCCTGAGTCCCTAACACAGACACACCATCATGCGAGCTCACAAAGCCAAACAAACTGAGAACAAAGAAGGGGTGCACAGGTGGCTGTAATCACCCATAGAAAATACAAAACATGGAAGGGAACTGCACTCCAAGACCGGATCAGGTACACATCCTGTGACTCAGTAACATCCAGCCCTGGGTGCTAAATAGCACTCCAAAAAAGCTGTGATGTCACCAGAGCCACAGGCAGTTAACCCCAGTCCGGAATGGGTGCAAGAAACAAGGGAGATTACAAATAAAAAGTAATACAACACATAGAAACACCCAGCACTCACCAGCTAGCTCACAGATAAGATAAAATCACAACTGGAAAGGTTAGTCACCGCATCTGGCCAAATGGGAAAGCTCAGGCACCACGTCAAGGTCCTTTCCACCGCCTGAGTCCCTAACACAGGCACACCATCATGCGAGCTCACAAAGCCAAACAAACAGAACAAAGAAGGGGTGCACAGGTGGCTGTAATCACCCATAGAAAATACAAAACATGGAAGGGAACTGCACTCCAAGACCGGATCAGGTACACATCCTGTGACTCAGTAACATCCAGCCCTGGGTGCTAAATAGCACTCCAAAAAAGGACCTTGACGTGGTGCCAGAGCTTTCCAATTGGCCAGATGCGGTGACTAACCTTTCCAGTTGTGATTTTATCTTAGCTGTGAGCTAGCTGGTGAGTGCTGGGTGTTTCTATGTGTTGTATTACTTTTTATTTGTAATCTCCCTTGTTTCTTGCACCCATTCCGGACTGGGGTTAACTGCCTGTGGCTCTGGTGACATCACAGCTTTTTTGGAGTGCTATTTAGCACCCAGGGCTGGATGTTACTGAACGGATGATACAGGTGAAGATTGGGTTAACAAATTACAAGGGCAAGTTAACAAAAATAAAAATGATTTATTAACTTTTAAGAATAACAAATTGATTACTGTAGAGACTGATTACAGGGAGAGAAGAGTTTATAGCTGGCTCTATGGGAAAGAGGACAGTAGACCACAATATAGACGAAGGAGACGCTTTAATAATAGAAATATTGCTGACACCGTTGATAGCAGTGGAGGTGATTCATCTGGGGCAGATAATGATGAAACTAACACAAATGGCAATACTGGTCACCCTTTAGGTGGGGTAAGCACCAGGTCTTCCAAAAAACCTCCACTTCCAGCAAAACAAAATGAGCAAGACCGCACACGAGGAGGGGCGGATTTAAAGAAAAAAACAAGCAAGAAAAAGTAGATATTATCTACAATTTAAGTGATAGAGCTCTTAGTATAGATGAGAAAAGTTTGCTAAATAAGGGCTTGTCCTTTGTCCCTACACCAGCTGTGGACAAATTTAAAATGAATATTGAAACTTACAAACTTCAAAGACAGCTTAAGATCAAGGATTTCTTTAAAAATAGTGAACAAACTACAGTCAGCAAGTTTAAAAGTCAGAGTAAGTTTGATCCAATCAACCTAAACCCTTCTATCCGTAGTTTCTCACGCATGATTAATGATACGTGTGAACGGGCTAAAGTGGAAAATGTTTTTCCTAATCTCACTAAAGGAGAAAAAGTGGCCCTTATGAGTTTAAAGAATGATAACACGATCATTATTCATGCGGCGGATAAGGGAGGCTCTATTGTAGTTCAAAATTATGCTGACTATAGAGAGGAAGCCTATAGACAGCTGACTGATAATCGCATCTATTGTAAACTAAGAGGGAACCCAATAAATACATTCAAGAAGGAACTGGATCTTATATTGAAATGTGGGCTAGAATCAGGTATGATTGATGAAAATGAATTTGAATACATGACCACTACATTTCCGGTTATTCCGGTTATTATATCTGTTGCCCAAAGTACACAAGACTCTGATTAAACCTCCTGGCAGACCCATTGTGTCTGCCCGGGATTCTTTGTGTTCTAATGTGGCCATTTTCATAGATCACCACCTGCAGCCAGTTGTAAAGGAATCATATTCCTTTATACTTGATTCTCCCTCACTCATTCGTAGGTTACTTGCTTGGAATGACCTTGGTCCTGATGACCTACTTGTTACAATGGATGTTGATAGCCTGTACACCGTCATCCCTCATGATGGTGGTGTACAGGCAGTCAGATCCATGTTAAGTGAATCATTGGCGTATGCTGGACCACCCATTGAGTTCCTATTGGAACTATTGAAGTTTTGTCTGGAAAAAAACTTTTTCAAATTTGAGAAGGAGTTCTTCTTACAAATATCAGGAACTGCAATGGGTTCCAATATGGCTCCCGCATACGCCAATCTGTATATGTCTTGGTATGAGACCATGGTCATGCGAATTCGTGCAATTGATAAAATTAAATTGTATGTCAGATATATTGACAATGTGTTTTTGGTATGGCGAGGATTGGAGGAATCCCTAGAACAGTGGGTTGACAGCTTGAATCAGCTTGAGTCAACTATTCGATTTAAGGTTGCCCATAACAGGGTGAGCATACCATTTCTAGATCTAAATGTATCTGTCTATGCAGATGGTGATTGTTATAAATTTTCTACCTCCCTGTATTCAAAACCGACGGATAGAAACTCATTACTATCCACAAGCTTTCACCCTGAGCATCAGAAAAAGAGTGTTGTCTCCTCTCAACTCATGCGGGTGGCCCGCAATAACACATTAAGAGAGACGAGAAGAATACAGGAGGATGAAATGATTATGAAATTGGAGCAGCGAGGATACACAAGAAAATTGATAACACAGGTGCAAACCAACCTGGCCCAGGATGATCAAATATCCTTGTTACAACCACGTGATCCTACTGATAAGGTGGAAAACAATGGTGATATGATTAATTTTGTAACCACGTTCAACCCCGTATCCAAGATACTGTCTGAGTCTGTCAAGAAAAATTGGGACATCATTAGTACTGACCAAACACTACCATTCCGGCATACGGCTGCCCCACGGATGGCTTATAAAAGAGCACCCAATCTGAAGGATCTCCTGGTGTAACAGGTGTGTGAAAGTTCATTAGTAACACTGCTTTCAACAAGTCTATTGTGAGCATAATTCATGAATAGATTTTCCAATATATTAAAAGTATGGTTACCAAATAAAAACTTGAGTGAGTGTTTCATTTTTAAATATATGTAATAACTCATGGCTTAGGGTTTTACATATATTTTATTATGATTTTAATATACTAGTCAGTTGTCATGAAAATATGTAGAACTATTTACCCCTGGCAACATATGGTAGTTCAAATTTAGTCAGACATGACTTTAAAAATAACAAATACCTTCATTGCAATGAATAAACAAAATAAGCAGCTAAAGCTTAGAAAATATGAACTGGAAGAAATAAATACTCAGCTTACCGAGATTTAAGTAACAAGCAGAGGAATTTTGAAGAAAAAGCTCACAGTCAGAGAGGCACAATCCTTTGCTTGGGAGAGAGAGCACTAAGCAGAGACGCTGCAGCAGCTGCTGGAAGCAGGGTGTGTGAGACACAGCTGATGAGGCTTGTGGGAGAGAGAGCACAAGGCAGAGACGCTGCAGCAGAGGTTGAGAGCAGCGTGTGAGAGACACAGTGGATGTGGCTCGTGGGAGTGACGTCACCCGGTAGTCAGCTTGAACTGAAAGTCCACTACAGAGCAGGAGAGAGTAGCAGGCTCCGGATCCAGGAAGAGAGAGAGAAGCAGGCAAATTTCCCCAGAATCCACAGGAGAGAAACTAGCTTCACAGGTGCAAAAGGGATTAGCTCACAGGAAGTTAATCCAGGCTGGATACATCAATACCAAGCATTGGTGTGATGTATCCAGTGTGATTTATATGCACCTGAGGAAACCGCCCCTTAAAGGGGTATAATGTTACAGGACCCCCCCTTAAGAGCAACCACTCCGTGGTTCAAGGTCTGGGATGATCCGGGAATCTTCTGTGGAAAAGAGAGACCAACCTGGGAGCGGAGAGATTAACAGAAGGCTCCCAAGAATCCTCCTCAGAAGGGTAACCCTTCCAATGTACCAGGTACTGAAGACGACCAGAAACCTTCCTGGAGTCAAGGATGGCAGCAACCTCATATTCCACATCCGGAGCTATAGGCAACACAGGAACAGAAGGGTCCAAAGGATTCCGAAGTGAACTGTAGGGTTTGAGGAGTGAGACGTGAAACGTGGGGTGTACTTAAAGAGAGGGGGGCAATTGGAGAGTAACAGCATTCTCATTTACTATTTTAATGATGGGGAAAGGACCAATAAAAAGTTTATGAAACTTCTTGCTGGGCACGGAGATCCGTAAGTTCCTCGTAGAGAGCCAAACAAGATCTCCAAGAACATATGAAGGAGGAGGACGATGCCTGAGGTCGTAGTATTTCTTCTGCCTCTGTTGGGCAATTTTTATAGTGTCATAAAGTTGAGAGAATGTTTCAAGCATAGTGTTAGTAAGATCATCAATGACTGGGCAGTCAGTTGTGACTTCGGGGTGTAGGTGAAAGCTCGGATGGTAGCCATAATTAGCAAAGAAAGGAGTAGCTTTTATCGTTGAATGGTAAGTATTATTATGTGCGAATTCTGCTAGGGGTAGTAATTTTGTCCAGTTGTTTTGTTGTTGGTTGGTGTAACATCTTATATATTCCTCCAACCAATGGTTTGTACGCTCCGTTTGTCCATTGGTTTGGGGATGGAATGCGGTAGAAAGCCGTTGTTCAATGTTAAGGGATGAACATAATTGTTTCCAAACCTTAGAGGTAAATTGTGAACCTCTGTCAGATGTTATAGTGTTCGGTAAGCCGTGTAGGCAGATGACATGTTTTATAAGGATATTTACAGTTTCCAGGGCGGTTGGTAACTTATAATAAGGCACAAAGTGTGCCATTTTAGTGAAGAGATCAACGATAACGATTATTGTGTTATTCTTTTCAGATACAGGTAGATCAACAATGTAATCTATAGCAATGTCTTTCCACGGTCTGTCTGGAACTGGTAGGGAGAGAAGAAACCCTGTGGGTTTATTCCTATCTGTTTTACAGGTTGTGCAAACTGAACATGATTTAATGTAGTTTCTTATTTCTGTGTTTATGTGGGGCCACCAGTAGGATCTTGTAACTAAGTCTAAGTTTTGTTCATACCAGGGTGACCTGAAAGGGGAGATTCATGACAAGAGGAGAGAACTTGTTCCCTTAGTGAAGGGGGTACATAGAGTTTTGTGTCATGGTAGTATAACCCATTCTCTCCTTGTGTTAAGTTGTATAGCACTTTAGTAGTATCAGTTAGTTGCTTCTCTTTTAATTCAGTGGTTGATATGGCTAAAGTCCCCACTATGTTATCTAATGGAACTAGGGGTTTACACATCTGAATCTTAGGAGGAGGAGAAGGAAGCCTAGAAAGTATGTCGGCCTTGGTATTCTTCAAAGCCGATCTATAGGTTATGATGTAATTAAATATTGAGAAAAATAAACTCCACCTTACTTGTCTAGATGTTAACGTGCAAGATGTTTTTAGGTACTCTAAGTTGCGATGATCAGTGAAAATAATTATAGGCTCTATTGTACCTTCTAAAAGGTGTCTCCAAGTTTCAAGAGAGCTTTTAACAGCCAAGAGCTCTTTTTCACCGATATGGTAATTTATTTCAGAGGTTGTTAACACTCTTGAATAATATGCTACAGGGTGTGTCCTATTTGTTTTGGGATTCTTTTGGGACAATACAGCTCCTATAGCGTAGAATGAGGCATCAACCTCTAGTATGTACTGTGTTTGTGGATCAGGGTATGCTAGAATAGGTGCTGTAGTAAAGGAATTTTTTAGAACATTGAAGGAGTGATTTGCGTCTTTGTTCCATTCAAAAGGAACATTGGCTTTTGTCAAGTTAGTTAGGGGTTTAACTATTGCTGAAAAGTTTTTAATAAATTTTCTATAGAAGTTAGAAAATCCCAAAAACTTTTGTATATGTTTTCTGGTTTTTGGTATAGGCCAATCAAGAATGGTTTGGATCATTGTTTTCTCCATATATATCCCTTTAGATGATATATGATACCCAAGGAAAGTGATTTCAGGGGAATGAAAGGTACACTTTTCAGGTTTCACATACAGGTGATGAGCTAACAGTCTTGGGAGGACTATCCTAACATGTTTTATATGTTCTTTTTCATTATCTGAAAATATAAGGATGTCATCCAAGTAGATAACTAGAAAAGTGTCAAGGAGATCACGGAACACATCGTTGATGAACCTCTGGAATGTGGCGGGTGCATTGCACAATCCAAAGGGCATTACGGTATATTCATATAACCCGTACCTAGTACGGAAAGCAGTCAACCACTCATCCCCAGAACGCACTCTTATTAAATTATAAGCTCCTCTTAGATCAAGCTTAGTGTAAATGGATGAGCCATGTAATCTTTCGATTAATTCAGGGATGAGTGGAAGAGGATAACGATCTTTTTTTGTTATTTTATTGAATTCGCGGTAGTCAACGATTGGCCGTATGGTTTTATCTTTATTGGTTACGAAAAATATTCCTGCCCCTGCAGGGGAGGTGGAGGGTCTAATGAATCCCTTCCTGAGATTCTCATTGATATATTCTTTTAACGTATCAAGCTCAGGTTTAGAAAGTGGGAATATGTGTCCATATGGAACTTTTGACCCAGGGATTAGATCTATGGGGCAATCATACTCCCGATGGGGTGGCAAGGTTTCTGCCTCCTGTTTATTAAATACTTGTTTTAAATCTGAATAAACAGGAGGGATGTTAGTTTCCAGGACAGATAGAAGAGGTTGTATAGGGTAACATGTGGTGGTACAATATTGTGAATTAAATTCAAGTGTTTTTTCTGACCAATGTACGAGGGGCTGATGTTTATTCAACCAGTGTAGACCTAATACAACAGGAAAAATGGGTGAAGGAATAACGTCAAAAGAAATGAACTCTTGGTGTATGTCATGAGTAGTGACTAATAAGGGAATTGTTTGGTGTGTGATGGGTCCTGACTCTAACTGTCTTCCATCAATTAATTGTACAGAAACAGGTTTTTTCTTTGCAATAATGGGTATTTTATTTTCTTGTACAACTTTTATATCTATATAACTAGCGTAGGCTCCCGAATCCAAAACAGCCTTAAGACTGTGTCGGTTTTGTCCCCACTGTAAAGAGATAGTAATAATGAAATATGCAGGATTTTGTGCTGTTAAAGATAGTAAATGATCTGAGGTAAAATTTGTCTTACCTGATCTTTGTATCTTTAAAGAAGGACAGTCAGAAACAGAATGCTCCTTTGCGGCACAATAGAGGCAGAGTCCCAGTTCTTTTCTGCGTGACTTTTCCTCAGGGGACAGGTGTCCTCTAATGAACCCTATCTCCATGGCTTCATCCTGACTCTTATGAGAGGGTGTATAAGCTTTAGGGGTGGTAACCTTGGTATAGGAGTCTGGGGAATATCTTTCCTGTTTCCTTTCCCTAATTCTTCTGTCTATTAAAGACATGAGTGAGTCAAGTGTTTCTGGGAGATCTAGTCTAGCAAGCTCATCCTTAATATTTTCAGACAACCCTATTCTAAATTGATTTTTTAGGGAAACCTGATTCCATTGAGAATCCCTTTGCCAAATCTTAAATTCAGAGATATATTCCTCAACAGGCCTCTTATGTTGCTTTAAGTTACGCAACTTAAAATCTGCTGTAAGTTGCCTGTTGGGGTCCTCATATAAATCTGACATGGCCTTGAAGAAATCATCAATTGAATTTAGAATAGGGTAGTTATTTTCTAAGAATAAATCTGCCCATTGTCTGGGCTCACCTCTTAGGAAAGAAATGACAGTTAGTACTTTTATACGGTCATAAGGAAATGTTTTTGGCTTAAGTGTGAGAAATAATTTACAGGCATTATGAAACTGCCTAAATGATTTCCTATCCCCAGAGAATTTTTCAGGAGGTGGAATTGGGGGGTCAGGAGTGTTAGTGTCAGGGGGTTTAGCTGCACTTAACCCTTCTTTAATAATATTCCTAAGTGTCAGGTTTTCTACCTGAAGTTCTCTAAGTCCCTGACTTAAAAGGTCAACTTTGTTGGATAATTCCTGGAAGTGAGCGTTTATGTCACCTGGATTCATCATCGTAGTTAAGTCAGCTGGATAAGATTGGCTTGGTATTCTGTAACAGGTGTGTGAAAGTTCATTAGTAACACTGCTTTCAACAAGTCTATTGTGAGCATAATTCATGAATAGATTTTCCAATATATTAAAAGTATGGTTGCCAAATAAAAACTTGAGTGAGTGTTTCATTTTTAAATATATGTAATAACTCATGGCTTAGGGTTTTACATATATTTTATTATGATTTTAATATACTAGTCAGTTGTCATGAAAATATGTAGAACTATTTACCCCTGGCAACATAAGGTAGTTCAAATTTAGTCAGACATGACTTTAAAAATAACAAATACCTTCATTGCAATGAATAAACAAAATAAGCAACTAAAGCTTAGAAAATATGAACTGGAAGAAATAAATACTCAGCTTACCGAGATTTAAGTAACAAGCAGAGGAATTTTGAAGAAAAAGCTCACAGTCAGAGAGGCACAATCCTTTGCTTGGGAGAGAGAGCACTAAGCAGAGACGCTGCAGCAGCTGCTGGAAGCAGGGTGTGTGAGACACAGCTGATGAGGCTTGTGGGAGAGAGAGCACAAGGCAGAGACGCTGCAGCAGAGGTTGAGAGCAGCGTGTGAGAGACATAGTGGATGTGGCTCGTGGGAGTGACGTCACCCGGTAGTCAGCTGGAACTGAAAGTCCACTACAGAGCAGGAGAGAGTAGCAGGCTCCGGATCCAGGAAGAGAGAGAGAAGCAGGCAAATTTCCCCAGAATCCACAGGAGAGAAACTAGCTTCACAGGTGCAAAAGGGATTAGCTCACAGGAAGTTAATCCAGGCTGGATACATCAATACCAAGCATTGGTGTGATGTATCCAGTGTGATTTATATGCACCTGAGGAAACCGCCCCTTAAAGGGGTATAATGTTACACCTGGTCCATAATGACCCTGTAAAGTGCTACGAAAAAAGCACATGGCAGGACACCAGGAAGAAAGTTGGCTGCTACAGATGTGGGGATTGCACTACGTGGAATAGTATGCTAACAGGGATGTTCTTTCACCACCCACATACTGGGAGAAAGTACAAGATTTTGCACAGATTGTCATGTATGAGTACCTACGTGGTTTACATACTTATGTGCCCATGTTCGCTAGTCTATGTGGGTAAGACCTCCACTACATTTCGCGAGAGGATGGCTAATCATCGCCACGCGATTAGACAAGCGATAGACAAGAAAACATCTGACCAACCAGTTGCCAGACATTTTCTCCAAGCAGGATACACAGTGGCTAGTTTGAGGACTATGCTCATTGATCATGTGCCCCCCTTACGAAGGGGAGGAGATAGGAATACGAGACTACTACAGGTTGAGACCTCCTGGATTTACCGTCTGGACACAGTGGCTCCTAAGGGACTGAATATACAAATGGACTTTAATGTCTTCCTCTGAATGAGATGTCCATGATTAATCGGTCTAGGTCATCAATATCTAAGAAGATGGACTTGTCCAGATCACATATATCCATAAAGTCTCTGAAAGAACTGTGTTCAGTGTATTGCTGTGGCCTTAACAACGTTTCTCACTATACTCCATTAGACATATAAGTTCTATATGATTTATTGATAATTATAATTTAACACATTTATTTAGTAAAGTTGACATTGTTGACATTATGGATTTAGATAGTAATGGGGTATTTAATAACTTAGTAAATTGCATAAGAATGCAAAGTATTTGAACAATACGCTAAGATGATGTAGATATAAGGTACTAAGTCTGTTTTGAGACCTCAGGTATTTGTAATATTTTAATATAGTTTTTAATATGGTTTAGGTAGTTTTTTGCACTTAGGTGATTACATTAGTTACACTTGTAACAGTTAGTCCGGTGTTATCGGAACTCCGGCCACCCAGACATGCGCAGTAGCAGGAGTAACTATGCGCGGTTGGAGCGCAAACGTCATTACGCAATCGAATATGCTAATTAGCCATGCGGTTAGCGAGCGACTGGACGCATGCGCGTGGTGGGCGGCTTCCGATACACCGGAAGTGACAGGGACGCCTTACAGGTGTATATAGGTGAGTGGTTTTTGGTTAGTTTTAGGAACCTTCTTTTGGGATAGATATGTTCTGATTGCCCATTGACAAAGATACCAACCGGTATCGAAACGTTTGGGGGATTTGTTGATTGATGCTGGATACCTAATAAAGGACATTTGACAAGACCGGAGAGTGAAGCGTTTTCTCTGCCTTCTGAGGTTGAATTGATATTGCCATATGTTTTCTACGCAGCACCCCGGCGGATGCCTTGTGTCACAGTGAGTGCACCTGTGTGGATACTATATATATATATATATTACAAATTTAAAAAATTTCAATGAGTTGACATTGATAATCTGGTTCTTTTTGATAATGACCATCCACAGTTAAAAAATGTGATTTGTTTACAGATGTGGGTCATGCAACTCACCATTTATTTGAGGAATCTTTGTATACTCCATTATATTTAGGATCACATTTAAATGCCACCAGAAATAGATCTTTCTGACGGTGGGCAAAATGTAATCATGGGTGTTTTTCAAGCCCACTAATCCCTAATGAATAAACCCCAATTAATAATATCTGAGGTGGAAATGTCATCCATGACAACTGTGATATTCTTACTTTGAATGAACTCTGGATGGTAAGCCTATTATGATAAATAAATAGAAGTTATAAGAACTGCTGGAAAAGCAGGACTACTAACTATCGTGCAGTTTATGGCTTTGTCCAGAATTTAACAATATGCCCCTTTTTCATCTTTTGTCCTCTTCTTCTGTCCCAGCTTTTATAAAAATAAACTTAAGAACCAATCAAACTTACTCAGAAATGCAAAATTGTCCTTGTCTAGAAGGATAATGGGAAACCTTGTTTGTGATTCACTTTTACAGGAGATATACCATAAGTCAAGGTCAGGAACAAGTCATTAGCCATATAAGCAGACAGGTACCAGGTGTCAGTGCCAAAGAAGAATTACCAGAATACAAACCTAGGTCAGAAGCCAGGCGGTCAGCCTGTAGACTAGTTATGGTGCACAAGGAGTTACCAGAAGAATTAGCTGAAATACAGTTTCAAAAGTCAGCAGCCGGGTAATCAGTCTAAAACATGTAACTCAGTAAAGGAATGGCAAGAGGCAGAATCCAATAACAATTTCACTGGCCTTTGAAAACTTTTGACACACTTTCTACTCCAAGGCCATTTCTGCCGTTGGGGTCACAAACCGCTTTATTATTAGCAGATGAAGACTGCACCATCCATAGTGCACTCCAACTATGTAGCATCACCACACTCAGCAGTAAGTTCCACAGCTCCTCCAGGCACCGAATTTTCCACAGCACACCTTAAAACTCCAGTAGGGCAACCACTGCATTCTTCTTAGTATGGGCTAATTTACAGACCCCCAAGCACCTCAGTGTCTGACAATGATTACCCTGCTCTGCTCCAGGACTGCTGAAGTTGCTATTAAACTACAACCCCCAACCCAGATATCCCAGGCATAGAACACATATGTGACCACAATACAACAAGCTTGCGACTTGGTTCAGTGGGAGCAAGAATTAAGAAAGACACTCTCTAGTCTGATTTAGACTTGATAAAATAATCTCATTTTATTGCCATCCACATTAAATACCCTAATACGATGCCACCACCATACCGTATTGTAATAAGTCCTCTGTAAAACCCCAAATTATAGTTTAACCTCAAAAACCCAATTGTATACAAATCTATGTAAAACACAATACTGTTATATTTGTCTCTTTGTTAATGTTGATCAGCTTTTAAACAAATGCAAAACTTTATAATTTAATATTTATTATGAACAAAAATAGTCACAGTGCATTAAAAAAGGGAATTGAAAACAAGTTTAAACATGCAAAAGAGCAGGGTTAAAATAAAGAAGATAAAAATAACAGAAGAACAAAAAGCAATATAAGGAGTGCCTAAAGGAAGGCTACGGTGAAATATGTTACATTAAAATAAGGCAAATATTTATTAAAATTAATATAATTAAAATAGAAATAAAAATACAAAACTTGGATCTATGTAGTTACAACTAGAATAAATCGTGTGTGGCAGATAAGGCCGAGATGTGTCAGTCACACATATGTTAGAAGTCAATAGTCCTAAAATATAGTGCTAAAAAATAGAAGATGGGCTGTGACTGTTTATGATACAGTAGTCCTTCTGAAGTGTAGAATACAGTTAATCCTTATATGGTGTTGTGGTGATCCTAAAATATAAAAGATATAAAGTATGAAAAATAAGATAAAAATAAGAATGAAAGTCCAGTAAGAGTACTCTTGAAAAAAAAAAAAAGGGAGAACAAAACTTTCTGTAGCGATCCAAATAGAATAGATCTAGGTAGGTCCTTCTGTGGGCGTGTACCGTATATCGTGACTTTCTGTGAACAAAAGGTAGTATAGTGCAATAAAGCTATATAATAGTGGTAAATCTAGGTAGCCTTATATAGGGTATTATGTGTATTCCTATTGGTTGAGGTTATTCGACTGGGTGCCAAAAATAGTGTGATCCATCCTCTAATACGTGTGGTATGTGATAAACTGAATATTTTTTGTTCCGTGATAACCGAAAATGACGTAATCTGGATAGCGTCATTTTCGTTTCCGATCTCTAGTTTCTAGTAATGCGTGTTCCCTTCATTGTGTACAGATTCACCATATATTCCGGAAGTGATCTAGCACCTAAAATTGTTACTTTCGGTTTGATTCATTTTGATAATCTATTGGTGTTGGTGGTGTATAATGCAGGTTATGAGTATTGTATGACAATTCTATCTCTCGGATATGTGAGTGCAAATTATCCTGAGTCGGTAATAGCAGACTTAAGCAGTGTGATTGTTTAACATGTATAAAGCATGCATCTACAATATTATGGACTAGATGTGTCCCTAATGTATATGAGAGTATATACAATGATATAGAATTATATAAAAATATGTATACAGGTCAACTACATATGAAAACTTAGGGATATAAAACCATAATCGACAATCATATATTACGAGATGTAAAACTATAAACACATAAAAGGATTCTATGGAAATAGCTCTAAAATGGCACATATATATATATATATATATATATATATATATATATATATATATAATAAACATCCAATCTTGCACATAAATAAATAAAAATGCATCAAATACAAAGTACCCATGGGGTGCGACATGTAAAAGGGTACATATAGGAGATCCATATAAATAAGTGGAAAGCATCCTACTATGACGGAAAGGGATATCCAAGGGTGAAGTGAGAACAGAGAGATATAGAGTATAGATATTAGATTTTCAGGAGGCTATGTTTATGAATTGATATATAGGCATATTATAATTGTTAATATAAACCAATTAAATCAGCTGATGTTCTATATTTAGAACTTATAAGGGATATATTTACTGACAATTATTACACAACATCTGTTTCATTCTACCTTTCCTGTGAACATTTTATAAGCTAAATTAAATTAAATAAGAGTTATATGTCCCTAGTGTGGGAAAGATAGAAATATAGTATATAACTAGGATGGACATACATGGAGTCTGTAAGCGTATGTTGGCAGATTGACTAATGTATTTAAGCTCATATATTTATATATTTAGAAGGTGTGAGAGGTCTTCTTTGTTATTCAGACCTTTAGGGTATATACAATCTAAATTGAAGATCCATTTAGATTCTGCGATTAGAAGTATTTTCTCATAATCTCCACCTCTTCAATTCTGTGTGATTCTTTGGATACCCAAAAAACTGAAACTGTTGTTATTGCCTTGGTGGTTATATGTGGAATATCTGTATAGGGGTGTTTCAGTGTTCTTATTCTCAATCTGCAATAGATGTTCCCTTATTCAATCTTTTAGTGGTCTAGATGTTTGTCCTACATATTGTAGTCTGCAGGTGCACTGGACTAGATAAACCACCCCCTTATGTTGACATCTAATTAGATCTCAAACTTCATATTTCACATTCGTGCTATTGGATGGGAAATTATTTGTTTTTAAACCACATTTTCAGGCTTGCAGCTAGGGCATGGGAAAAACTCTAATCTTTTACCCATGTATGTCACTAATCCCGTGTTTTTTTCTGTTTGAGTATACTGGGTGCTAAGGTGTTCCTTAAATTGTTTGTTTTCCTGTAGATCAGCGGTTCCCAACCTTTTTTCTCTTCTGTACCCCTTGATTAGGCTTTTCATTTATGAGTACCCCCTCTCTTCATTACCCCCACCCATCCCTCAAAATAAAGGAAGCACTTTTTTATAGGGGAGGTAAGTGATACCTGAATTGCATACGACTGTACGTGTATCAACAGGATTAAAGCTCAGATCTTATTCTCAGGAGTCCTGCGGTGTGGCTGGTGCCCCTGGCAGCTGCCTGGTTGCTCCTAAACAAGGCCCTGGGGGGGAGTAATGATCATAAAAATAAATATTTAAATTTGTAAGATCAGATCGATATTAACCACCCAGCCACTATGAACGTTTTTAGTTGGAAGTGAAGCAGTCTGAATCAAGCAAGCACTAGAAGCAGTACTTTACTTACCGTCACTGACTATAACTTATTTGGCGATGCAGACCTGCCTCGCCTGTGTGACTCGCAATCTCACCGGCTCTATCACACGTGTCCATGCAGCTATGCTGCTGCAGTGCCGCTTCTATTTGAGCACTTGCAGTCAAAATTGTGTGCATGGGACAGAGGTGGGTGGAGCAGGAGGCTAAGCTGTCTGGTGACACAGGGTGATCATTAATATGTGGACCGGAGTCATCCACACCGGTCCACATATTTCAGGTGCAGGGGCTCCCATCTGCCTATATGCCAGGCCAGGACTTAATTTGTCACTTTCCGGCTAAATGCTCCTTCCTTCTACAGTTCCACGATGCTTATTAGTTGATGACCCATTGAGAGTGCCCCCCCGACCCTCCCCCCGCATCTTCCGCCATTACCAACAATATTTTTGTGTACCCCCACCCAGCCTGCCAAGTACCCCCAGGGGTACACGTACCCCAGGTTGGGAACCGCTGCTGTAGATGAATCTAGGTTGGGATGCTAATTTTTCACAGATAATGTCATCGTTCTTAAGTAGTGGCCAATGTTTCCTGAAGATATTTTCATGTCTGTGTTTGTTTTCACTATATTCCGTGATTAGTGGTATAGTAATCATATTGTCTTAAAAGTTATTTGGGCTTTTGGCTTTGTATTTAATAAGTTCCCTGCGATCAATGTTTCTTACTTCATTGATGTTGGTGTCTAGTATATTCTCATTATACCCACTTTGCAGAAATCTATTCTTCAATATTAGAGCTTGTTCATCCCATTTTTATTCTGAGCAGCTGACCTTTGGGTATGTTGGATTTCCAATTTTTATGGTGGCAGCTTAACTGGTGGATATAATTATTGCAATCAACCTCCTTAAAGAATGTTGGCGTTTCCAATTTACCATCTTTAACTTCGATTTTCAACTCTAGGAAATTTCTAGTTTTTCATAAAATAACAGAAGCCCTATACACACACCACTAATATAATTTTTTCTATCAAAAGGTAGATTGGTGAAAATAATAATAATAATAATAATGTAATGACAAACCATGCAATTTTTAGTTGCTTTAAAGTAAACATATGTATTTAAATATATTTTGAATTTCCCAGTCCTTTTAATGGGGGGTATGGAATGTAACCCCTCTCTGCATTGCTGGCAATAATTGAATTTCAAGATATGGCAAAAATTATTAAAATTATTATATTGTACAAGTACTATAGTGACAACCCAGCTATGCCTAATCAGTAGAACCAAGTGGATTACTTTGATACCAAATATGACTTGTCTGACATATTTAGTTGCCTGGTAACATAAGATAATTAAACCTTAGCCTGAGATTATTATTATTATTAATATTCTTTATTTATAAAGCGCCAACAGATTCTGCAGCGCTGTCCATGGGTAACAAAGATAAAAGGACAGTACAATATGAGACACCAGACAAAATTTAACAAACAAATGAAAGAATAGATAGGAGCGCCAAAAATAGGCAGGGTCTTATGTGATTTATAATCGTAGGTCTGATGCTAGACCCTGGGTTGGAATAGCATATATTAGATGTTTAGAAAAGTCCCTGTGTAAAATTATGTATCGCAAGGATAGGTTTAGAAATTGGATATGATATGTTTATCAAAGAATATTTATTTGCACAAAATATCATATAATTAAAAGCAATTAGGTACAATTGCACAGAATGTTATATAATTAAAAAACAATTAAGTACATGGATCCATGTGGACAAAATCCTATTTCATATAAGTGTGTCCTAAAATGATCTAAAAACAAATGTAGCTGTCTGAATGTTAAAATATGTGCGAGTCTCACATATACAATATAATGGTGAGATCGTACTGATAAGTGACCTCTCTAATGTAGTTGACACAAAACTTGTGTGGTAAAAATACAAGAATACCAATATAACATAAAATTTGATAAAAATAGGGATTGGTATATTGGACAAAGAAGTGAATGTTGTGATCAAAAGATATTTAAAAAATCAGTCTCCAAAGATGATGTTAGGATGTGGATTCTACTAAAATGAGTGACATCATGAGGTTGTCATTACAATATGGTTATGCACATCAAATTAAATAATGTTTGATCAATTGTTTATGTATTTAGAGTATATTTACAGCATGTATGCTACAGTGTGAACTGAAGTTGATTTAGACTAACCTTTATGGTATAGTACTTTTGCTTGTGACCCCCGTTTCTGCAAGTTTAAACTATTACCCTGACATTTGATGCCTCCAAACAATTATGATCATGATGTGTGTACATTGTACATTTCAATTCCAATGCAAAACCTTGTGGAAGGTAACTTCCAGTTCATTCTTTTTAATGCATTGACCTGTATTCAGTAAAACATTAAAGGGACAGTAAAGTCGAAATTTAACTTTTATGATTAGGATGGAGCATTCAATTTTAAACAACTTTCCAATTTACTGTTATCAAAATTGCTTTCTTCTCTTGGTATCTTTTATTGAAGAGTAAAACTAGGTAGATTTATAAGAGTTCAGGAGTGTGCACGTGTCTTTAGTACTTTATGGCAGCAGTGTTTTGCAACATTATTTGTAGCTTTATTATACAATGTTGCAAAACACTGCTGCTATAGAGTACTAAAGATACATGCACACTCCTGAGCTTTTATGAGCCTATAAAAAGGTTCTCTACATTACAAACCCACTATGGGGATTTTTCTACATTTCATGGTAAGAACAGAAGACACATGCAGGACAGTGTAGTATGTAATTAATTCCAAAATTAATTCACTAAATAATATTTAAAAATAATATATTTTTTTTAAATATTATTTTATTTCTTATTGTATATTATGTAAAATGTGTTTCCCAGTGCCAGAGTGGACTGAAAAGCTATTTTTATAGGTGTGTTTTCAAGCTAACCATAGTAGAGTTGGCAGACATCTTCCACAAAAATACAGGTGATTATGGGAAAGTGGTGTGTGGGGTCATGACCAGTTCATAGATTAGACCCCAATGCATGTAAGACCCCAATGCATGTAGCCTTTGTTAGGGTATTTTTAATTTTATTACAGTTTCATGCCCATTGGAGTTTGTTCCTGACCATCAACGGTGCTGACTTATCAACCAGTAACCAATCTATCCTTAGGAATTAGTTGCACGCAGACATTAATTTCCTGTCAAAATGTCAAGTAAACAGTCATACCATAACCTTTTTTGCAAAAAATAAATAAAGAAAAACATAATGTCCTGTTAATACAACACAAAAGATGCTGTTCCGAAAACTAGAGAAGCTTTAGTAAATCCAGCAGTAATTGTTTAAAAATTTGCATTATCTTTTGTTTACTTATTTTTTAGTTGTTCACATTACTTAATGTTAATTTAGTTTATTTTATGTTGTTTACACCTTTCTTGCATTTCACATAAAATGAATAACATACGAATATATAACACTATAATTTAAAAATGTTTACTAACATTGATTAATTGCAACCAGAAGATAATGCAAAGCACATTTTTTAGAATTTGAGGGGGGGAAAAACAGTATAACAATTAGATTTGGAATTTTTCTAATATATTTATTGATTTGTTTCTGTAAATATTTACTCCAAGTAATAACAACCTAATTTAACAGAACTTACATGTTTCATTAATCATCTGGAAGTGTTTTAACTGTTGTTTAAAAGTGTTTTCCCAGTTCTGTAATCCATCCACACCATTGTGCAGAAGACGTTTTTGCCAACTGAATTGCTGTTGTGTTTTAAAGCAAATTGACATTTGGTGACCTGTCTTAGGGTTTTATAATATGTCTAAAAAAAATGTAAGCTATCATCTTTTTAAGCAGACATAGCTCTGACTAAAGAACCCATTAATAGTGACTTGAGACCAGTCATCTAAGAGTCTAAGCCATTACCTAGATCATCTCCAGTTGTTGGAATCATGAGAGTATTCACCAGTTTACTAAATCCATTTGTCACCTTTACCTTTATATTTATAGCAGGCAAAAATGAGTATGGAGAAGGTGCTGACTGATGTGTATAGAAAGGTAAAAGGGCATGCTTTGGTCTAAAACCTAGAGAAAAGCATTAAAGGGACATAAAACCTAAAAAAAAATTATTTCATATTTCAGATTGAGAATACAGTTTTTAAAAAGTTTCCAATTTACTTCTATTATTACATTTGCTTTGCTCTCTTGTTATTCTTTGCTGAAGAGATATCTAGATAGGGTAGTGTACACATGTCTGGAGTACTAAATAACAGGAAGTAGTGCTGCCATCTAGTGCTCTTGCTAATGTGTAGCATTGTTGCAAAACTGCTGCCATTGTGTTTTCATAGGCAATTCTAGAGATTCAGCTACAATCTGAGTGGTTTAAAACTACTTTTGGGAAAGTTGTGAGACTTTTGTACACAGTAACCAATTGTATATGAGAACTAGGTAACCAACATGAAGTCACATAGGGCAGAGGAAAGAGGGCTAAATAGTGGAAAGACCTGAAATACCTTTTAATAAGAGGAAGCTTAATTTCTGCTCCTACAGGATGCTAGTTTACCCAGGACTGCAATATATAAGACAATCGGAATCAGAAAAACTCTATACTCATTGGTTATACTTGACATCTGGAAGTAGGGTAGCTGACCCTGGATACCATTAGATAGAGTAGAACAGAGACCAAGGAAGATCATTTTCCCTAGTAGCTAAGCAATATGGCACCTTTAAAAATAAAATTGGGGTGGCAGAAGTGTTTAGTAACGAAATATCAGCAATTGACAAAGGGCCATGGGGATTAGAGCATGGTTTCTGGCTGATGTCAGATAATAAAGTGCATTGACCATAAGCATCTGTCCCCAACTGTAATGCCAGATGTTAAGATATAAGGCAGTCACTCTGAATATAGGAGACAAAAAAACAGAGCGCAGCTCTGACTCAAGGTGATCTATTACATAAAATAGTGTCCGATGGCGGGGTGGCAAGCAATGTTAAGGCGTGAGCTGACTACGGAGTGTCAGATATCTGAACTGTGCACGCTGATCCTGAAATGTCCAGCACGTGACCTCAATGCGTTTCTCCCGATCAGTGGTCAGGCTTTTTCAAGAGGTGAAGAAAGTCGGATGATGTTGAATCTCCTAACATCCGACTTAAATATGCAATTCTTAAAGCAATATTCCCCACAACTAGTATATGGGAATAGCCGACAATTTTTCTTGCTTGATATTAGCAACATTGAACAACATTGAATAACATTTAGTAAATATAAATAACTAATTAAGAAAATAGTTTAACATTTAAAACAATCATTTTTTTTAAAAAAACATAACAAATATATACAGATTAGTAGATATAGACCTGCTAAATAGCACATAACTCATACATTTTAGGGAATATAGAATACTCATAATAATTTTCTAATGAATAATTATTCCTACATAGTAACAAAAGTGCCTATCATACAAAATTAGAAAATAAATAGTGAGAGAAATAAAGAATTACCAGGAAAAGAACACTGGGGGGGTCGATTTATCAAGCTCCGTTCACAAGAACTGCTGATGTGCGGCGGACATGATACGCTACATCGTATCATGTCCACTCGCACATTAATAAATATACCGCTTAGGATAACTTATAGATAGTCCTTGCTACTAAATTTCACATATCGGCTTGAATGTCAATGTCATTGGGATATAAACAATTTAATTTATAGATTCAAAAGGTCTTCTGTTTACATAATTTTAATAACCTATTATATCTACCTGGAGGTATCATATTGATTACTTGTACTTTTAGAGAGCTAGGATTGCTCATATGGCATTCTAAAAAGTGTTTTGGAATGCTATGTTTAGGTTTTTTTTTTATATACTATACAGATGTTCATTGGTCCTCCTTCTGATCTGATGTTTGGTGCGGCCTACATATAATAGGTTGCACCCGCATTCCTGAAGGTATACTACATATGTGCAGTCACAGTTGCTTCTTAATTTAATATCACATTTTTTCAGTCTTTTCAGAATTATGAAACTCTGACAAGCAATTGATGTGACTGCACATATTGCATCTTGATTTCCCACATTTGAAAGTGCCTTTCTTACTTAGCCAATTATTTGGTCTAGTCTCAAGCAGCTCAGATCTAAGCTTACTCAGAGCGAGTATATTCTTTAAACATTTCCCTTTTTCAAAAGTAATTGTAGGGGCATTTTCTTAGTTTGGACCTAAAATAGGATCTGATTTTAAAATTGGCCAGTGCTTTTTAAGAGTCTTTGTTATAAAGGGAGTTCCTATGTTGTAGGTGGTAATTAATCTAACTGGTTGACCATGATTATGACTTAATTGAATTGTTTTTCTTTTAGATTTAATTAAGTCTTCTCTGTTTTGTGTTTGGGCTTTATTTCTAGTGTCCACTAGGAGATTCCTATCATATTCTGTCTCTATAAATTTTATATCTAGAGCATCAGCTTCTTTTAAGTAATGTCCTAGGTGTGTGCAGTTTCTTCTCATCCGTATGGGATATTTTTGATCCAACTATTTTTATGGGCACTTTTTGCATTTATACAGGGAGTGCAGAATTATTAGGCAAGTTGTATTTTTGAGGATTAATTTTATTATTGAACAACAACCATGTTCTCAATGAACCCAAAAAACTCATTAATATCAAAGCTGAATAGTTTTGGAAGTAGTTTTTAGTTTGTTTTTAGTTATAGCTATTTTAGGAGGATATCTGTGTGTGCAGGTGACTATTACTGTGCATAATTATTAGGCAACTTAACAAAAAACAAATATATACCCATTTCAATTATTTATTTTTACCAGTGAAACCAATGTAACATCTCAACATTCACAAATATACATTTCTGACATTCAAAAACAAAACAAAAACAAATCGGTGACCAATATAGCCACCTTTCTTTGCAAGGACACTCAAAAGCCTGCCATCCATGGATTCTGTCAGTGTTTTGATCTGTTCACCATCAACATTGCGTGCAGCAGCAACCACAGCCTCCCAGACACTGTTCAGAGTACTGTTTTCCCTCCTTGTAAATCTCACATTTGATGATGGACCACAGGTTCTCAATGGGGTTCAGATCAGGTGAACAAGGAGGCCATGTCATTAGATTTACTTCTTTTTTTTTTTTTTTTTTTTTTTATTTTATTGAGGCATGACAATATGAGAATACAATCTTATACAATAATGTAAAACATAAAAAGAAATACAGACAGGAAAAAGAATAATTTGACATGCATTAGTATATCATCAAGCAAGATCAAGCAGAGGTATGCCAAGACATTGCAAACTTTTTGTCTGGATTAACAGAAAAACCAAATAAAAAAAAGCCTCTTATTTTCTATTATTTGTCAGTATTCTTATACATCCTATATCTTCAGGCTAAATGGTAAAAAAATATCTGCCTAATGCTACCTATTTGACCTGGGAGTGGGGAAGGGGGTGCGGGGAAAAAAAAAAAAAAGAGGGGAAAGGGAAAATTATTTTTTCTTCTCTCTTCCCCCCCCGCAATCAATTCGAGGAGATAAGGAAAAAGAGATTTTAGTAGGAGGGAGAGT
Source organism: Bombina bombina (assembly GCF_027579735.1). Classification (NCBI taxonomy): domain Eukaryota; kingdom Metazoa; phylum Chordata; class Amphibia; order Anura; family Bombinatoridae; genus Bombina; species Bombina bombina. The sequence continues at coordinate 1,003,389,300 of NC_069503.1, forward strand.
TTTGAGGGGAATGTTCAGGGTCTAGTTATTACCAGAGACCTAATAGAACTATTTCTGAATGTCTGAAAGGATATATTAGTTGATTTATTTCTTCTGGAGTAAATATCTTAATAAAGGCCGACCATTTTTGAAAAAAAGAAACCACCTCCCTCTCAGAGGTTAGGGATACATCTATTTGTTCAATGATACATTGCTTTTTCATATAGTTTTTAATTTCCTGGATGTTGGGTATTGAAGAGTCTCTCCACTTTCCAAAGATTAAATTTCTTGTTGCCAGAATAGCCCCATTCCTAATTTTTATTTGGTCTAAGTTTGTTGTAGGTTCTATAAGAAATACCACCATTTCCACCGAGAGAGAGAGAATTGAGAGTTTTAGCACATTAGTCAGCCAAAATTCTACTTTTTTCCATAATTGTCTAATTCTCGGGCAAGACCATATCATATGGACTATGTCAGCCGCCGGAAGAGAGCATTTGGGACATATATTAAATTCATAATTGTGCCACTTAAACCCTTTGAGTGGAGTATAGTATGTTCTATAAAGTAACTTGATGTGTGATTCCCTCCAATTTGCGGATAGTGTAGTCTGGGCTACAGTGGCTATGGATTTTCCTACCTGTTCTGTCTCGATATCTAAATCTGGTATAAGTGAATTCCATTTTAGTGTTATCTGCTGGAGATTAGATTCTCCATCTTGACTTACCAACAGATCATACCAACATGATATAGAGGATAAGTCATTTTTAGCCAGGATGGGCCAATTATCTAACTTCCCCCATGACCAAGACCATCCATACTTCTCCACAAGTGAGAAAAGGTAATGTCTAGCTTGAAGGTAAGCAAAAAAATCTTTGTTGCTTATGTCGAATTCCTGTTTCAACTTTTCAAAAGTTTTAATCGATAGAGTACTTTGTTCAATGAGTTGAGTCAGGAAAAGGAGACCCTTTCTTTGCCATACTTGAAATACTAACGTTTGGGTACCTTCCTGGAATTCTGGATTACCACATAATCCTTGGAATTTTGGAATAGTTAGATCAATATTTAATTTGCGCCCTAATTTTTTCCAAGCTTGTATAACCATATATATTGATTGAAGACCTCTCACTTTTTTCGGAATTAATTGAATTGGGCAGTGAATTAAAGCAGAAGGATTATAAGGGAATATAATACTTTTCTCCAGACTATTATTAGTAAAATAATCCTTATTTAAGATCCAATCTATTGCGATACGCGAAAGGAAGACCAAGCTATATTTACTTAGGTCTGGGAGAGCCATTCCTCCATACCTCTTAGGTAGATAGAGTTTATTTAGAGAAATTCGAGGTCTTTTACATTTCCAAATGAAATATCGCAGTGCCCTGTTTAAGCTTTTCCAGTCTTTGACTTTTAAGATCACCGGGATATTTTGAAGAGGGTAAAGAATTTTAGGAAGGAGGACCATCTTGAACAAAGCAATACGTCCTGATAGAGATATCGGAAGATTTTGCCAGTTTACCATATGTTCTTTGATTCTAGCCAGGATGGGAGAAATGTTAAGAGTATACCACTCTTGTGGATTGATTGAGATATGGATCCCTAGGTAATTAAAATGAGTCAGGACTTCCTTAAAAGGTATCGTGCTAATTGAAGTCTCATTTTTCCTGACCCATAGTAGCTCTGATTTAGAGGTATTAAGCTTATAACCTGTAAAGGATCCAAATAAGTTGGTAATCGAGATTAACCTTGGAATGTTAATCGCTGTATTAGACATATAGATTAATACGTCATCGGCGTATAGAGCAATTTTTGGTTCTACTGAACCAATTCTTATCCCTTGTATCATCTGTCTGATTTTGAGGGCCAATGGTTCGATCGCTAGATCGAATAAAAGAGGTGACAGCGGGCACCCCTGCCTTGTACCCCTCTGAAGGTTAATTAAGTTAGACTCAAGTTTATTGATAGTTAGTCTAGTTGTAGACTTAGTACAGAGATTATTAATAAAAAGAAGGAAATTATCCTTAAAACCAAAACGTAATAAGGTATTATTAATATGCTGATGGAAGACAGAATCAAACGCTTTTTCTGCGTCTAAAGCGATAATTGCTATATCAGATTGGTCTTGGGGCAAATCTTCAGAGCAGTTATGAAAATAGTCAAGAACTAGGAATAATTCCCTAACTTTAGCAGCTAGATTGCGCCTGGACAAAAAACCCGCCTGATCTTTATGAATGAGATCTCCCATTACTTTTTGGAGTCTTTTGGCTAAAATGGATGACAATAGCTTGTAGTCCGTATTAAGTAAAGCGATAGGTCTATACGACTCTTTTTTCAAGGGGTCTTTCCCTGGTTTCAAGATTAGTGTTGTAATAGATGCTGTAAAAGATAAAGGGATAGGTTTAGTGTTTATAAAGAAATAATTGAATACTTTTCTTAGGTGGGGAGTTATGATTGGAGCAAGGAGTTTGTAAAACTCATTAGGGAGAAAGTCTGGGCCAGGTGCTTTATCCAGGCGGGCTTCTTGAATTGCCGAGATGATTTCCTGCTCAGAAATAGGGGCATTGACTCCACTTGCTGCTTCCTCGTTTAAGACCGGATGATCAAGTCCTTCCCAAAACAGTTCTGAGGCTTCTTCATCTGATTCCCTAAACGAATAAAGATCTCTATAATAAGTGAAAAAGGCATCAATGATCTCTCTCGAATTTTGAAGTAAATTTCCTTGTTCTAAAATCGAATCAATAGTAGAATTTCCTTGTATGTTCTTAACTAAATTTGCTAATACTTTTCCTGCCTTATTTCCATGCTTGTAGAATTTGGCTCTAGTTTTATAATCCTCTTGAATTGCAACATGCATTAGAAAATTATCTCTCTCTCTCTTGGCAAGGGCGTACCTCTTCCAATTTACTGATGTTGGTTGGGATAGATATTTACTATAGCTATTAGTGAGTGCCCTCAGTACTTCGTTCTCCCGCAGAGTCGCCTTGCGCTTATAATCAGCCATGTATGCAATAATTTCCCCTCTCATTACTGCCTTACCAGCTTCCCACAGTATATTTGGATCCTTGACAGTGCCAGTGTTTATAGTAAAGAATTCTGACATTCTAGTTGTCAACCATGCCCTAAATTTTGCGTTTTTCATTAAAAACTTAGGGAAAAAAAAACGGTGTGTAGCTGATTTTTTTTCGTTTAGTGGTACTTTTAGTGTTATTGGAGCATGGTCTGAAATAGTAACTTGTGATATTTTCGATATAGTGCCAATTCTCAGCACATTCTCAGTGACTAAGAATAGGTCAATTCTAGAGAAAGATCTTACACTTTTAGCTTTACATGTAAACTCCCTTCGATCCGGGTTTTGAATTCTCCAGATGTCTTTAAGAGCTAGATTTTTAAATAAGGTTTTAAACATTTTGCCTTCAAGCTTATCTTTTTTGGCCAAACCATTATTGAGTTTTTGCCTGAGCCTGTCAATCTGTGCTTTTGGGGTCATGTTGAAGTCCCCTGCTAGGATTATGTAACCTTCTCCTATTTGCAAAATTTTAGTTTGTAAGAATTCCCAGAAACTTCTGTCAAAGTTATTAGGAGCATATAGGTTGCATAATGTAAAAGTATAATTAACCATTCTTAGTTTTAAGATCAAAATTCTACCCTCTGGGTCTATATATTCTGTCAGAATTTCATATGGGTTTTTTTTCCCTAGGAGAATGGCTACACCTCTCTTTCTACCTATGCTTGGTGAGAAGAACACTTCACCTACCCAGGAGAATTTTAACTTTAGGGTTTCTTCCGCGTTTAAATGTGTCTCTTGGATAAATGCGATGTCAGAGTTAAGTTTCTTAAGTTGAGAGATTATCATCTTCCGTTTCATTGGAGTTGAAACCCCTCCAACATTCCAGGACGCTAAAGTCAAGTTTTTTATTTTAGACATTCTTTACATTTTTCCTTTCTTGATTTCTTCGCCTTCCCCTCCTTTGGGTAATAATATCCTCTAAGAATTGAGGGGAGAGAAGAGAAGAGAAAAAAAAAAAAAAAAAAAAAAAAAAAAAAAGGGGGGGGGGGGGGAGGGGGGAGGGGAAGGAGAGAAGGGGCCTCCCCGCACCCACAACACCACCGCCATCGCTTTCAATGTTGGGGCCTGAAGGATAACAAAAAAAATAAATAAAAAAACAGAAAACCATCAAATACCAAAAACTCTTATATGGTGACGACATCGGCAGAAGATACAATCTTAATCTCATATCTAATTTAACATCATGGTGCGTATTACTTAACACATTTTTCTGCATAAAATTTTTCTGCCTCTGCGGCAACTTCAAAAAAGTGCACCTGACCCTGGAATTCTACTTTCAGCCTAGCTGGGTAGATGACCGTAGCAGAAAGACCCTCCTTGATCATTCTACCACAAATTGGGGAGAGCTCCCTTCTTCTCAGGGAGGTTTCGTAGGCAAAATCCTGGAATACCAAGATTTTGTTCCCATCTAGTAAGATAGGAGCATTTTTACGAGAAAATTGTATGACCCTGACCTTATCCTGAAAGTTTAGATATTTCACGATTATAGGTCTAGGTCTTAGTCTGTCACTCGCTGACAGGGGAGGTCTCCCCAATCTGTGGGCTCTTTCTACCGTTAAGGGCAATATTTCTTGAGGGATCTTTAGAAGTTGGGGTAGAGTTTCGGCTGCAAACTTCATTAGGTCTGTACTCTGGAAGGATTCTGCCACTCCGATTATTCTGATATTGTTTCTTCTAGACCTATTTTCTAAGTCCTCGATTTTACTCTGTAACTCTTTCAGGGCTAAAGTGTGTGCCTGTGCTTTAGTAGCTTGTGCATCTGAGTGATCTTCAAGATCAGAGACCCTTTGCTCTACTTCTTGAATCCTTATTGAAAATTGCTTAACCTCCATAGAGAGTGTATGCAGGTCTTGCTTTATTTCCATTCTGAGGGAATCAAATTTGGGGTTTAGGGCTTCTAGAATGTCTTTAACAATTATTTGGGAGCTAATAGACTCTTTTGATTTTACAGAAAGTTCAGGTTCTGGATGTAGTTCAACTGTAGATTCAGTTGAGTTTTTATTTCTCTTGTCTCTGGGTCTGGAAGCCATGGTTGGTGAAAAATTTTTAAGGTGTGCCGGTGAGTTTAAAAATTTATCCATATGTGAGTGAGTAATTTAGGAAAAAAAATTTCTGTGTTTCACTCGACAGGGAGAGATCCCCCCCTCGTGCGTGCTTTATTAAGTGCTTATTAGGGTGGTAGTGAGAGGAAGAGAAAAAAAAAAAAAAAAAAAAAAAAAAAGGAAAAAAGGGGGGAGTGAGGGCAAATATTTGTGGAGAGGTAGGTGAAAAAGTGCGGGTGAGGGGAAGGACCCCCTGAGTGAGAGGGGAGGTAGGTAAAAAAAAAAAGGGAGGGGGGGAAAGACCCCCTAAGTGAGAAGGTGTCTAATCAAGAATGGTGTTAAGACCAGGGTTCACAGTCCCAGGGAATAGAGGATTATCTCTTTTGAAAAATTACAACTTAGCGTGGTAGGCTCGGTTTAGCAATAAAGGGTCTGACCTGTTTTTTTTCTTTCTAATCTTTACGATTGGGGGGTTCTCAGAGTAGTGTGTTGCATGCAGATTCAATCAAGTAAATTAAACATTTCTAATCTGAGTTTAAATTGTAGGAACTATATGTGAGCTCTCTTTCACTTAGTACCAGAAATGGTTACTTAGGGGAAACCTCAATAACAATCATATACAAGGTAATGTTAGTTCATAGTTTTACATTCAACACTCTGCAAAAAAGTTCAAGTTTACATAGCAGCAATAACCCTCTTCTTTTCTTCCCCTTTTCTTTCCCTTCCCTCTCCTCTCTTCCCCCTTTCCTTTTCCTTTAAATAAATTCTATGTTTATGGGTATTTTTAATTGTATAAAACCCAGTAGGTGATAAGACCAGCACCTTTTAGGGATAGGGAATCCGAGTGTTTTAAAGTTAATATATAATAAACACCTCAAAAGGATATCCTTGTATCTCACCTATGAGTATTGTTAGCTTATTTTAAGTTTTAATATTTTAGTTACTTTACCAGTTCAAACTAGATGTTAATATCCCCACAGCAAAAAATCAACTAGTAATAATTCTTTAGTTATATTGGAGAGCAATCAGCAAGCTTTATCATGAGGGGGTTAATAACTGCTGTTATTAATATTGCCCCTCTAGTAATAGATTAACTATATCAACAGAAATGCGTAATAGAACAAGCAAACTTTAAGCAAGCATTGTTGGTATGAAGCAGTCCTCAGCATAACACTTAAAGTAAAGTTAGGAGAAAGTTAATCAGTCTTGGCGTCAGATATAGTGCTTTGTCACAAGCAGTTGATGAAGCGAAAGTCGGCAATAGGCACAGCCGATTCTTTTTACTTAAGGTAAATTTGAGCTATGGACTTGTGGGTCACTTAGCTTGTACTGACTGGGGTGTCCAAATGTTAGCTGCAACTTAGAGTAGTGCTAAAACAGCGTTTTGTACCCCCTTATACTGATAGTTATTTCCTTGCAGGGAGAAAGTCACGTCTGGTTTGTAGGCATAGTTTAAGCAAGCAACTTATAGTTAAGCATAGTTAGTATGAAGCAGTCTTTAGTTTGCTTATTTATAGCCAGGTTAGAGGAAAGTTAGCCAGCATAAATGTCGAGATAAAGTTTTGTCTAAGAGAGTTCATGCAGCAAAAGACACAGAGAGTACTTTTTAGAGTAAATTATACTTGCGGTTATCCTTATCTTATGGTAGTTGGAGTGCCCGGTTGCTCACTGCTGCTTGAAACAGTGCTGGAGCGGCATCTTATGTCCCCACTCTCTGGGAGTTGTTTTCTTACAGAGAGAGAGTCACGCCTGGTGTGGCTGCACGGTAAAGTGGTAGGGATGATATCAGCGTGTTCCGCTAGCTGACACAACTTTAGGCAGACAGCCCTCCTCTGAATCGCAGATCCTGCTCCGGTTCAACCAGCCACTTTCTCTCCGTTAGGTTTGGTCGCGCATTGCTTGGTCCCCGCCTCTTCCGTGTATGCGCTCACAGTCCTGCGACAGGTATCCGCGCCGCCGGGGGCTCAGCTGGGGATCGGGAATCTCAGCTCGTAGCACGTCAGGGAAGCGGGTGGGTCAGTCCAGCCAAAGTAAGAAGGAGGTAAGGTTTTCATGAAGCCTAGCTGGGCTTAAGACGTTATCCTTTACCCCCGCCTAGAACCCAAATTGGGGGGGGGGGGGGAGACATTAATATTCTGCCAATAGAGTTTGTGGTATTTCCAGGCTATCTACCCCCCTCTCGCAGCATCGGTGGGAGGGGGGGACTGCCTTAACAAAATCTTGTCCTGTGTGTAACCTTTCCACAGGTGTTCTTCGTGGGGTGTAACACACCGTGTGGTATCTTGTAGCGCAAGGATGAGACAGCGCTATGAGAGTTCCTCCCAACGATATCCAGGCTGGGTGCAACGTTTCCCCTCGACTGCTGGGGCACCTGGCGCGTAATCTACCGCCAAGGACTAATTACATGGAGGAGATGAACAGGGCTTGTGCAACACAGCCTCATGCACAAGCTCCTCCTCCGGAACTCTCTAGATTTACTTCTTTTATACCCTTTCTTGCCAGCCACGCTGTGGAGTACTTGGACGCGTGTGATGGAGCATTGTCCTGCATGAAAATCATGTTTTTCTTGAAGGATGCAGACTTCTTCCTGTACCACTGCTTGAAGAAGGTGTCTTCCAGAAACTGGCAGTAGGACTGGGAGTTGAGCTTGACTCCATCCTCAACCCGAAAAGGCCCCACAAGCTCATCTTTGATGATACCAGCCCAAACCAGTACTCCACCTCCACCTTGCTGGCGTCTGAGTCGGACTGGAGCTCTCTGCCCTTTACCAATCCAGCCACAGGCCCATCCATCTGGCCCATCAAGACTCACTCTCATTTCATCAGTCCATAAAACCTTAGAAAAATCAGTCTTGAGATATTTCTTGGCCCAGTCTTGACGTTTCAGCTTGTGTGTCTTGTTCAGTGGTGGTCGTCTTTCAGCCTTTCTTACCTTGGCCATGTCTCTGAGTATTGCACACCTTGTGCTTTTGGGCACTCCAGTGATGTTGCAGCTTTGAAATATGGCCAAACTGGTGGCAAGTGGCATCTTGGCAGCTGCACGCTTGACTTTTCTCAGTTCATGGGCAGTTATTTTGCGCCTTGGTTTTTCCACACGCTTCTTGCGACCCTGTTGACTATTTTGAATGAAACGCTTGATTGTTCGATGATCACGCTTCAGAAGCTTTGCAATTTTAAGAGTGCTGCATCCCTCTGCAAGATATCTCACTATTTTTGACTTTTCTAAACCTGTCAAGTCCTTCTTTTGACCCATTTTGCCAAAGGAAAGGAAGTTGCCTAATAATTATGCACACCTGATATAGGGTGTTGATGTCATTAGACCACACCCCTTCTCATTACAGAGATGCACATCACCTAATATGCTTAATTGGTAGTAGGCTTTCGAGCCTATACAGCTTGGAGTAAGACAACATGCATAAAGAGGATGATGTGGTCAAAATACTCATTTGCCTAATAATTCTGCACTCCCTGTAAATCCATTTTTAGCAATAGGCTTCCTATAGTTGGTTACAGCTATTTTATTGGTGTTATACACATATATAATTTGAGGTCCAGAAATTATATCTTTTGACTTGAACGATTTCCAGTAAATCTTAAATTATAAGTGTTTATGTTAATGTAATTTAAGAAAGTCTTGGATCTCACTATGTGAACCCTTCCATAAAATAATAACGTTGTTTATATATCAACAGTAACGGATAATGTTTGCTACAAATGGATTATTATTCCATATATAGACTTTTTCAAATTTGTGCATATAAATATTTGCATAGGATGGGACAAAGTAGTCCCTATCACTGTGCCTTGAACCTGTAGATAGAATTTATCTTCAAATACAAAATAGTTGTTTTCCAGTATAAACTTGATGCTTTTAGTAAGGAAAGCTATGTGTTTTCTGGTATGGACCACCCTGTGAGTTCCTTTCTAACTGCCTCTAAACCAGCATCATGTGGAATGGAGGTGTACAAAGCAGCGACATTACAGGTGACCCACCATACATAATTTTCCCATTGAGTGCCCTCAAATTGTCTTATTACATCAGAGGTATCTTTAGGATAGGATCTGTTTTATTGGATAATGTAAGTAAAAATCAACATATTGGGAAAGGTTATCACATAAGGACCCTATACCTGAGTGAATTGGTCTACCAGGTGGGTTAATAGGGTCCTTATGGATCTTGGGGAGGTGGTAAAAGATGGAAACATTACGATGTTGTTCAAATAAAAAATAAAATTCATCATTGGTAAGTATTCCATAATATTTTGCTCTCAGTAGATGAGAATAAACCTCCTTTATAAAGTTGGATCTTTATCAATGGTTCTATAGGTACTAGTATCATTTAACAGATTAGAAGCTTCTTGTATATAATCTGATCTAGTTTGGATGATGATCCCTCCACCTTTATTGGCCGATCTGATCACTATGGGGTAGATTTATTATAGTGCGAGCGGACATGATACGGTGTAGCGTATCATGTCCGCTGCACATCGATAAATGCCGACAGCATACTCTGTCAGCATTTTTCATTGCACCAGCAGTTCTTGTGAACTGCTGGTGCAATGCTGCTCCCTGCAGATTCGTCGCTAGCAGGGGGTGTCAATCAACCCAATCGTATTCAATCGTGTTGATTTCTGTCCGTGGCCTCAGAGCAGGCGGACAAGTTATGGAGCAGCAGTCTTTAGAGCACTGCTTCATAAATTCTGTTTCCGGTGAGCCTGAAGGTTCGCATGGAAACAGGGGCATCAATAAATTGGCCCCTTAGTCTTTGTTATCTGATAATTTCTTAAGTGAAGTTCTTTCCATTTTACTCAAAATTATCATTATAGTTATTCAATACACAGTTTTTACTTTCAAAGGCTTTATCCAGATCTTTTAATACTAGTTTAGGGAAAAGTGGAATCTGGTTTCCTTGAGAGCTCACGGGATAAAAAGTAGATTTTTTTTCTTAAAATTTGAATGGGAGACCTCCGGTTCTGTATAAGGCAGTCACCCTCAGTCCTATGTGGGAATCTTTAATTAGATCTAGGCAAAATAACCCAGTTCACAGCGTCCATGAGAGGAAGCATGGAGCAGACTGGCACCAACCTCAGCAACAGTACCAGATGGTAGTTCATAAGACAACTAATATCAACTACAAGTGGCTGAGTGGATCAGGAGCAAATTAATCTGTCATCCAGCACCCTCTCTTCCCTGTTAGAGCCCAGCCCCATATAGTCTATATCCTGACAAAGTCACGTATCCTGTGGTGAAAGGTGTTGGTTGGCGGTGCTCTATCACTGCAGTCGGGATGCTAGTTTGAGTTTGTTTTGCTACAGTTCTGGGTTGATATGTTACTATGTTGAAGCATTATGTGGCTAGGCTTTTTATACAGTATTACATACTGATTTGAATAGACTATAGAAGCTATAGGAATGTTTTTTTGGGGTTTTTTTGTATCACATTGTATATGTTACAATCACTTAATCAGAATTCGGCAGATTAGGTAACCCCCATAACACTTACAGGCAGAAGGTCACCTTCGAGCGCCTAGGAGTGTCTGTGGTAAAGCTTGAGAGAAATTCTTAAACCCCACCCTTGAAGAGTGCCCTTTGTACTAAGCAAGGGGAGGAGAACTAGAGATTTATTTCCTCATAACATAGATCTCTTTATTTCCAGTAATTTCTATTAATATTTTTAATTTGTTACAAAATAAATATTTGATTTTTAACTTTTTTTGTTACTTAAATATTCTACATTTGCTTTGGTTTTGTATTTTGTGGCAGTATAAGCCTGTGATTTCCCCTTGTATGTTTTAAATCAGGTATGTCCAAAATTCATTATTCGGATATTAATTTTTCAACCTAACTCCAAATACGGCCAGGAATAGCAGCATTAGCCTATTTTCAGTGCCAGATATATTAGTGTTAAAGTTCAACCCACAAAGATCTGTGCATATCCTGCATCGAAAATAGCAGAATTCTGCTACCCGTTACCATATTTTAAATTTGTTTCACAAACAAATATCAGAATAATGAATTCTGTGCATATCTATTTCAAGTTATTGTTGTAATGTTTTTCTAAGTTAGTTATCTACAAATATGCTATCATTACAAATAAAGATCTGTTTGTTTAAAACTCCATCTGCTGCAACTGCTGATGGAATTCTGTGTCCTGCTTCTTTTCAAATACTGGTAAGCTACATTGCATTGCACTGATTTAAGATATATTGGGGTAGATTTAATAAGCAGCGGATGCTGCTTTCTATGGCCAAAGTTTCCGGTTCGGTTAAGAAGTTAAGAAGCCGTGGTCAATTTATTAAATGCCAGACAACATCACTAAATGCCGACAGCATACGCTGTCGGTATTTAACATTGCACAAGCATTTCTTGTTAAATGCTTGTGCAATGCTGCCTCCTGCACTTTTTTGGCCAATCCACCGCTAGCAGGGCGTGTCAATCATCTAATTGGATCGGGATGATTGCAGTTCACCACCTAAAAGGTGCTGGAAAAGTTAAGGAGTAGTGGTCTTAAGACCGCTACTTCTTAACTTAAATTTTCGGTGAGCAGGAAACTTTGAGCGTAGACAGCAGTATTCGCTGCTTGTTAAAGCTAGCCCTATGTCTCTAGAACAATATCACAACACTTGTGAACTTGTACATAAAATAGGTTAGTTGTCAATATATTTTTTTGTAGCAAGCCAACATATTATACAATTCTATTATAAGGTGTACTGTACATGATATATTTAACAAAATATACAAATCAGCAGAGGACTTAGATCTTTACATCAGTAAAAAGTATTTCATTGCAAGCTGTGGATGATAGTGGTGGTTGTGATGGTAAATAGTCTTATTTCAAAATGGTATAACTGAAAATGACTAAAATGTGGTAGAGTCCTAAAGAAAAATAATAAGAACTATATTTTCAGTGGGAGTGTCAGCTGCCAGTACCAAAGATGGCTACCATTAGTGGGAGATGGGAGGGTTAGACAGTTGTTTTGGATGGATCAGGCAGGTGGAAGTGCTGAGGGGAGATTACTACACTGCAGAAAAATACTAATTAATACAAAATAAAAAATAAACTGCATACTGGCAGACTGTCTGCCAGTATCTAAGATGGTAGGGATGAGTGTGAGTGGGGGAGTAAGAGAGCTGTTTGGGAGGGGATTATGGAGTTGGGAGGTGTCAGGTAGGAGGGTAATACCTACGTTAATATAGTATTTCTTTCATGTAAATGGAAAGAGTCCATGAGCTAGTGACATATGGGATATAAATTCCTACCTGGAGGGGGCATAATTTCCCAAGCCTCAAAATGCCTATAAATACACCTCCCACCTCACTCATACAAAATTTGCCTTCGTTGGAGGATGGTGAAGCAAGTTGTGCTTGATTTCTTCTGTGAAAGGCACTTCTAAGCATTTTGAAGCCCAATTCCTCTCAAAGTACAGTGTTTGTCTGAGGGATGTGACGGGAGTATCTGCCTAATGATGCTATGTTTTCACCTATGGTAAATCTATTCTAAGGCTCTCTGTAAATTCGGTTGTGGGGATTCATCTGCTACCTCCCTTTACAGAATCAACATTATACTCCTCTACCATTACCTCTGCTGATATGTTTCAGTACTGGTTTGGCTGTCTGCTATATGCAGGTGCGTGTCTTCAGGTAAGTATATATCTTTTTTTTAGACACTTTCAGCTATGTTTGGCACTTTATATTTTTAAAGTTTAAAATATATATTGCATATATTTGCCATGAGTCCGGTCTATGTTTATTTCCCACAGTTTCAGCATGGAAAATTATGTTTTGGGAGAAATGTAGTATATTTTTTTCTTATCTGAGGTTTCAGCTAGTTGTAACTTTGGTCTTGTTTTTTTTCTAAATTTTCGCGGGCAAATTAGGCTTGTGATGGTGCAAAATACTTCTAATACTTCTAAAGTTTTTTTTCCCCTGTATTTACGTTATCTTTGTTGGCGTCATTTTTGGCTCCAAAATTTTTGTTATATTAAATCTCTCCCTCTTTTGCTCTCTGCTTTCATTAGTTACAGAGGGCTTTGTTGTTTTGTGGAAATTTGATATTTTGTTAAAAAAAAAATCTTTTTGTTACATTTTTTAAAGATGTTTCAAACTGATCCTGCCTCTGATGTTACTATAGGAACCAAGTTGCCTGAAAACATATCTACCAAAGCTAAGTGTGTATGTTGTAAATTGGCTGATCTTCCTTCTTCAGCTCAAGTATGTGGCACTTGTTATGTGAAATTGTTTCATGCTGCTAATGTTTCTACAAATACATCTACTGTTAAACATTCACAGTCTAATGTACATGAAAAGAGACGATTGATGTTAGTGTTAGCTTGTCTAAACCTTCAGTCTCTATCATTCCCTTCAGTGGTCTCATGAATGCAGCATCGGGCGCGATCCCCTTTGCTCATTTTCATATGAGACCTCTTCAGCTTTGCATGTTGCAACAATGGTGCAGGGATTATTCTCAGATATCACAGTTGATATACTTAAGTCCCAACATTTTACAATCTCTGACTTGGTGGTAGACCATCAACTTACTGTTCAAGGGGCCTCATTTGTTCATCCTACCTGGACTGTGATCACAACAGATGCAAGTCTTACAGGTTGGGGATCTGTCTGGGGATCTATGACAGCACAAGGGGTTTGGGAACCTTAGGAGGCGAGGTTACCAATCAATATTTTAGAACTCCATGCTATTTTGAGAGCTCTTCAGGCTTGGCCTCTATTGAAGAGATAATTTTTTTATTCAATTCCAGACAGACAATATCACTACAGTGGCATATGTCAATCATCAAGGGGGGGACTCACAGTCCTTCAGAAATGAAAGAAGTATCTCTGAAACTGTCTTTGGCGGAATCCAACTCTTGTCCAATTTCTGCGATTCATATCCCAGCAGTAGACAATTGGAAAGCAGATTATCTCAGTCGATAGTCCTTACATCTGGGAGGCATCTGGGAGAGTGGTCTCTTCATCCGGATGTGTTTTTTCAATTGGTACAGATGTGGGGTTCCCCAGAAAGAGATCTGATGGCCTTGTGTCTGAACAAGAAGCTTCCAAGATATCTTTCCAGGTCCAAGGATCCTCAGGCGTAAATGGTAGATGCTTTAGCAGTTCCTTGGTCTTACTAACCTGCTTTCATTTTTCTGCCTCTGGTTCTTCTTCAAAAGGTGAACTCCAAGATCATAATGGAACAATCTTATGTGTTTCTGATAGCTCCAGCTTGGCCTCTCAGGTTTTGGTATGCGGACCTTGTCAGGATGTCCAGTTGCCAACCTTGGCCACTTCCTTTAAGGCCAGACCTTCTGTCTCAAGGGCCGTTTTTCCATCAGGATCTCAAATCTCTAAATTTGATGGCATGGAAATTGAACACTTAGTACTTAGTCATAGAGGATTTTATTACTCAGTAATTAGCACTATGATACAGGCTCGCAAAGTCTGTTTCCAGGAAAATTTATCATCAGGTTTGGAAAACCTATATTTCATGCTGTTCTTCTCATAATTATTCTTGGCATTCTTTCCAAATTCCTAGGGTTTTACAGTTTCTTCCGGATGGTTTGGATAGGGGTTTGTCTGCAAATACTTTGAAAGGACAAATTTCTGCTCTTTCTGTCTTATTTCATAGAAAGATTGCTAAACCTCCTGATATTCACTGTTTTGTTCAGGCTTTGATTCAAATTAAACCTGTTATTAAATCTATTTCTCCTTCTTTGCGTCTCAATTTGGTTTTGAAAATGTTGAAGGCTCCTCCTTTTGAGCCTATGCATTCTTTGGATATTAAATTACTTTCTTGGAAAGAGATATTTCTTTTGGCTATCTCTTCTGCTAGAAGATTTTCTGAATTGTCTGTTCTCTCTTGTGATTCTCCTTATCTGATTTTCCATCAAGATAAAGCTGTTTTTGTTCTAACAACATCAATATGGAGATTGTTGTTCCTTCTTTATGTCCTAATCCTAAGAATACTCTTGAAAGGTCTTTACATTCTTTGGATGTGGTAAGGGCTTTGACATATTATATTGAGCCTACTAAAGATTTCAGAAAGACTTCTAGTCTATTTGTTATTTTTTCTGGCTCTAGGAAAGGGCAGAAAGCCTCTGCCATTTCTTTGGCTTCTTGGTTGAAACTTTTAAATCACAAAGCTTATTTGGAGGCGGGGCAGTCTCCGCCTCAGAGAATTACAGCTCATTCTACTAGATCAGTTGCCACTTCTTGGGCTTTTAAGAATGAAGCTTCAGTTGATCATATTTGCAAAGCAGCAACTTGGTCTTCTTTGCATACTTTTACTAAATTTTACCATTTGATGTGTTTGCTTCTTCGGAAGCAGCCTTTGGTAGAGAGGTTCTTCAGGCAGTTGTCTCCATTTGATTCTAATGCCTTTTTGATTTGAGTTTTTTCTTGCATTTTTAAGAAAAACTTAATTTTTTTTTGGATTTAATTTCTCAGCGGATTTAGCTGTCTTTATTTTATCCCTCCATCTCTAGTGACTCGTGGACTTCCACATCTTGGGTATTATATCCCATAAGTCCCTAGCTCATGGACTCTTGCCACTTACATGAAAGAAAACATAATTTATGTAAGAACTTACCTGATAAATTTCTTTCATAGTGGCAAGAGTCCATGAGACCCACCCTTTTTTAGGTTATGATTTTTTTTTTATAAAGCACATTATTTTTTCCAGTTCCTCTTTTTTGTATGCTTTGACTCCTTTTTTACACCTCACTTCTTTGCTATACGTTAAACGGAAGTATGAGTGAGGTGGGAGGTGTATTTATAAGCATTTTGAGGTTTGGTAAACTTTGCCCCTCCAGGTAGGAATATATATCCCATACTTCACTAGCTCATGGACTCTTGCCACTATGAAAGAAATTAATTTATCAGGTAAGTTCTTACATAAATTATGTTTTCTCTTCCCAGCTAATTAATTGACCCCTTCACTGCCAGGAATCTCAGAAGTGTGGTGCGCAGCTGCAATTAGTGACCTTCTAATTCCCAAAAAACAATGGCAAAGCCATGCATGTCTGCTATTTTCAAACAAAGAGGATCCCTGAGAAGCTTTTACAATCATTTGAGTCATGATTGCACATGCAGTATGTAAATAATTTCATTGAGAAACCCAAAGTTTTTGAATTTTTTTTTTTATATGATTGCATTTGGCGTGTAATATACTAAAATTGGCCTAGATTAATAACTTAGGTTGTTTACTTAAAAAATATATAGTTTTGGTAAATAAAAAAAAAATACAAGTCTCTCTTTCTTTTCAAATGGAGTGATAACAAAATGCTAAAAAGTCTCTGATATTTCTGGCAAGTTTTTCTCTGAAATTCCCGGTAGCGAAGTGGTCTCTCCTATTGGCCTAGATTGTGAAATTTATATCTCACAGAAAACAAAGTAACAGAAACACAACTCGAAAATTGTCGAGTTCATAAATATTTAAATCCGCCCGGCATAACATTTGCAAATTGTGAATCACTCGCCATTAAATTTAATGGACCATTTAATGCAGTAGAATTTCATAATTAACGAGCGCATAAAAAAAAGACACTAGCACTTAGTCTGAATTTTAAATAAGCAATAGATTTTTTTTCTGATAAATTTACTTTAATTTGCTGGCCCCCTGTATCATGTGACCGTTATCAGCCAACCATAGACTCATGCTCAGTAATAGCTGGTGCTTCATAAAATGTGCATATAATAGAAATAAATTGGAAAGTCGCTAAAAACAGCATGATCAATCTGAATAATGAACGTTTTTAATTTTGATTTTAGTGTCTCTTTAATAGAGCAGCATCTATCTCATAACTCATCACTTCTCAGAGGATAGAAGGAATTCCACTGTAAAAGATAACAGCATAAAAAAAGAAAAAGAAAAATCAGGTATGTAAATACTGTATTTTATTACATTTACATAAACAGTTATGAAAGTGTGTTGCTGTTGTCATTATTTGTTTCCATACTGCTAGCAGTTTTTGTTTGATGTGTGAGATATCAGGTGTTGGACACCACTACAGATGTTAATGGAAGAAACACCCACTGATAGGGAAGATAGGCTCAATGTATTTTAAACATTATCTTACCTTTAAAATGAGGCCACTAAGCAACCTTTTGAGCATCTTTGACTCCAACCATAGGTCTATTTTATTCAGTATCTCAGTACTATTTTGAAACTGCAAAACACTAAAAACTTTTTTAAAAAAAAAAATATCACAGTGATGCTTTTGAGACATTTATTTTGTATGTTGACTTTTTGCAATCTTGTGCTTAACCGGCAGCCTTGTCACGCAGGAGGATCGCTGATCAGAAGCTGTTTTCGTTGCTTCCCATACTACAGGGATCATTGGTGGTCTTGTGGGTGGCACTCCCAAGCCGTCAATGGGAATGTTGATGACGTTGCCACAAATATGTGGCGTTGTCACAAAGGGGCAGGGCCACTCTAGCTGGTAAGAGAGCTGGATACGATAGGTGATTAAGAATCCTCAATCTCAGCTCCCTTACCAGCTATAGGAGCCTGCTCTTTCAAATGGTAGGGGTTTTTAAAAGTGCCAAACCCACCCTAAATAAAACAAATGAAAAAGTAAATACACAAGATTTTAAGCTCAATGGGGCAGTATACACCAATTTTCATTTAACTGCATGTAATAGACAATATTATAAAGCATAATATGCACAGATACTGATATCTTTTAAAAACTTACTTAGAAGCTCCCAATTTAAAAGTGTTAATGAGATAAGCCTGGGACACCCACTGAATTGGGCTGATAGCAGAACCTCCCCTCCCCCCTCCCCATGCATATGAAAAGACCCATTATACAAACAGAAGCAGTCTGAAGTCTGTATACATCAGTATACATCTAAAACTTTGAGGCTTGGTTAGAAGTCTGAAAATCAGCAAAATGTTATTTTAAAATTAGCAAAACTATACATTTTTACAAAAACACACCCAGATGGGCTATATAAATGGATCATTTACAAAGCATTTATGCAAAGAAAAATCTTGTGTTTAAAGGGACATTAAACACTAAATACATGCTAGATAGAATGATGCATTCAATGAAAAGATTAGTCCATAACTAACATGTAGATGTATTTTTTAAAGTTTCATTAGTTGTTTAAAAAGTGACAAAATAAGTGTAAAGTTTTAGTGTCTATAAAACACTGGGAGCTGCCATGTTGTAACTTGTGTTACCTTCTCTGCTGCAGTGTTAATTTCGTCGACTAAAACTAGACTAAAATGACTATAAAACTAAAGAAATTTTGGTGACTAAAATATGACTAAAACTAAATCAAAATTTGCTGTCAAAAACATTTTATGCAAGGTGTTAATCAATCCCTATCCAATTACTGCTCTTTTGTAAAATTTACTAAACTTAATTTTATTAAATTTTAAGCTAAATAAAGACATGTTATATACCACAACAGTTAAATCTGTATTGCATGTTCAAACCTTAATACCATAAATAAAAACAGGTTAATAAACCTTTACTCCAGGAGTATATAATGAGTTTGGAATTTCTAGAGCAGTGCTAAATTAATATCGTTGCCGACATTTTTTAGAATCTGTGAACAAACAATTGATTCTTCCTATAGAAATAAGAATAACCCACGAGTATCGGTTTAAGTTATGCTGGGCTAGCTGCAGAAACTTTTTGTTGTGTTGAGTTACTTGATATCTGTTTTAATTATTAACAGAGAACTGTTAAAGTTTTTATATTGGGTAATATGTGCAATACAGCCAATACAGTTTACAGCTTTGTTTTTTATATTTTAAAGTTTAATAAAGATGTTACATATCACAACGTCTAAATCTGTTTCTGTATTGCATGTTTAAACCTTAATACCATTAATAATAACAGGCGTTATGTTTACTCCTGGAGTATATAATCAGTTTGCAAATTATAGAGAAATGCTTAAATAATGCATTACACTTTAACTAAACCCCTTAGATTTTAGTCAACTAAAATCTACTGGAGATTCAGTCGACTAAAACTAGACTAAAACTAAAACAATTCAGATGACTAAAATACGACTAAAACTTAAATAGCATTTTAGTCAAAAGACTAAAACTAAGACTAAATTGAAATTTGCCGTCAAAATTAACACTGCTCTGCTGTGGCCAATTAGGGTCAGTTATAAATAGGTCACTAGAGTGTGCAGCCAATGGCTGTGCTGGATTTAACAGTGTTCTGCACTTCCATTTCTAACAGGAACTGAAAAGCTCACAATTTCAGAATGGAATTACAGGCAAAGAGGACAAAATAAATAATAAAAGTATATTGCAGAGTTGTTTTATTATATACAATTTATCAATTTATATTACCATCTCAAAGTGTTTAATGTCCCTTTTATGTCCCTTTAATTATAGCTTTAGGGGTATACAGTCTTCTAATATGCAGTGAAATATAAATATAATAATTGTAGATTCTGAATCTGCTGGTCCTCTTTGTGTGGTTACTACAATTGCATCTGATTTGTTTGAACTGACCGTAGGAGACATTTTCCTTCCAAGCCCTATGGTGATTATATTGACTGGACCCTGGGCAAACATGGCCACCCATGCAATTTCGCTCTCCACCCCAACATCCCAAAAAACAACTAAATCAATTAATTTTATAATTTATTTTTTTTAAATGATAAGCCCAGCAGTGGATCATCCACTGTTGGGCTAATCATTTTCAAAAAAAAAATATGAAATAAATTGCAATATGTGAAAATGGACCTAAGCAGTACTAATAAGTAAATAAATATGTAAATTCCTCCACTGTGGATTAATTTAAAATATTTACTGATTAATTAATTAATTAATTGTTGTTTTTTAATTTATTTATATATATATATATATTAAGTACATAAATATTTAATGCAATGCACGGCATTGCATATTAAAAATCAGTGTCGGCCCTAATGTCTACAGGGCCCCGGTGCAAGAATTTATTTTGCGCCCCCCTAAAAACATCTCACCAGTTTTGGGATATTAACTACATATTTATTGTTTAGACAGTCACTGTACTGCAAAATTACCACTTTCATGAATAACAAGGGAATGCCTAACATAACAAACTCCCCTAACCTATATACACACACACTCTCCAGAGCAGTGATTTTTAACCTTTTTTTTGCCGTGGCACACTTTTTTACATTAAAAAATCCTGTGGCACACCACCATACCAAAAAATTTTTAAAAAATCACACTGTAGCCTAATACAGCATATATATACACACATACACACAAACACACACATACTGTATGTATTGTGCTGTTATGCCATGCCTCCTACAAATTACCCCTGCACTGGGAGTAAAAAACAAGCAAAGTTTAAAAAATATGTCACACTGTTGTCAGTCTGCCGTGGCACACCTGAGGATCTCTCACGGCACACTAGTGTGCCATGGCACACTGGTTGAAAAACACTGCTCCAGAGTACACACATATTCATGTACACACACACACTCTCCAGAGCATACACAAATGTATGCACACACTATATAATCCAATATTAAAAATACAATGTATGTGTGCCTCAAGACTGACGAGAGCAGTGTCTGCAGCTGCACAGATGTTCAAATCCTCACGTGCCTGCCGCTCCAGCTTTCTGCTGCATGCGCCTATAGTCAGCCCTACCCAGAACAATCCCCACCACCAGAGCAGTTACCTGGTAACAATGGTAACTCCAGCTGGACCTTTTCTTATGCAGTGGGATTGGCTGGATGCCGAGTTAGGGCTTAGCATTCAGTGCGGCACAGGGCACACCTAAAACAGCACATGGCACTAGCTTGGCATGTCACATGATACCGACACGGTCTGGCACAGTTTCTCACAAATAAATATAAGCAGAGAACTTTTGACTGTGACAGTATTAGGACTGACATCAGCAGTCTCACATGATACCGACACGGTCTGGCACAGTTTCTCACAAATAAATATATAAGCAGAGAACTTTTGACTGTGACAGTATTAGGACTGGCATGAACAAAAAAAAACATATTTTTTTTTTAGGACTCTTGGGCCCCACAACAAAGACTGGGCCCTGGGCAGCTGCCCCTTTTGCCCTGTGTTAAAGACCGCCCTGGTGATTGCTCTGGTAGCCGAAATAGCTATTACAGTCTACCGACTTAAAAACCGTCTTGGATCTTATAATATCTGAATTAGTAAAAGATAATTGTAGATCCAGGAAATAAATAGTATTGGTGCCTACACAGCTAGAAAGTTGTAATTGTAAGACCCATATTTACAGTTCTGGCTATGGGGCAACCTGTTATTCTAGGGTTGGTATATTGATGTTCTGATTTTTATTTGGAAAGGGGATGTTATTTCAGTCCATTTGTTTGTAGATTATTTTAGCACTAATACTATGGCCTCTAGTTATTAAGGTCTGTCGGACCTGATCCGACAGTGCGGATCAGGTCCGACAGACCTCGCTGAATACAGCGAGCAATACGTTCGCCGTATTCAGCATTGCACCAGCAGCTCACAAGAGCTGCTGGTGCAACACCGCCCCCTGCAGACTCGCGGCCAATCGGCCGCCAGCAGGGGGTGTCAATCAACCCAATCGTACTCGATCGGGTTGATTTCCAGCGATGTCTTTCCGCCTGCTCAGGTTATGGAGCAGCGGTCTTTGTGACCGCTGCTTCATAACTGCTGTTTCTGGCGAGCTTGATAACTAGAGGCCAATGGGTTTACAATTTTTCTAGCCATATAGATGCTAATACTATTGATTTCCTGGATTTACAATTATCTTTTACTGATTCAGGTATTATAAGATTCAAAATGTTATACAAGCCGGTAGACTGTAATAGCTATTTAGACTACCAGAGCAATCACCATAGGGTTTGGAAAATGTCCCCTGTGGTCAATTGAAACAAATCAGGTGCATTTGTAGTACTGTAGAGGATTATAAATTACAGAGTTTAATTCCGAAGGAAATTATCCCAGTGAAATTATAGACAGAGGGTACACACTGGATAAGAATGATGATAAGAATATGTATTTTGCAGGGACTTCCTGTCGGGAGGAACTAGCAGACTGCACGCCAGCTCAGTGCTCTATTGAGAAGGGCGCCTCTTCAACTCACCCAGAACGCAATCCTTGGCCGTTATATGCATAGCAGTTTGGATTCATAGGCGGATTCCGCCTACGTCAGTGTAATTTAGCTGTTTGCCCTCGCAGCTTTGTCAGCTGGAGCACATTCCAGGGAATTCTGAGGTGCCGGTGTCTTAAAATAAAATGTCTACCATAGGCATTTGTATACTACGTCACTTCCGGTGACGTATAGTCAGCTGGTGGAGGTTTGTAGCGCTCACTGCACATGCGCTAGAGGCACAAACTCCTTACAACAGCTGATTAGAATTCGATCAATTATGTGACACGCACACGTTACTAATCATTAAACATTGGTGGAGTTATGTGTCTGCCTGTCAGGGGAGTGGATGCAGGATATGATGTTGAGCATAATGACACTACGAGTGTATAGTAAAACAACAGCATTGTAAACTATGCATTTGTATTGTAGACGTTTTCATTTAAGACACCGGAGCTCTATTTTATGCTTTGATCTCTGTAATGTGCGTCAGTACAGAACCTGGGTATGGATTGGGATGGGTGTGAGAGAGAGGCCGAATCAGTGATATTAATGTTTTCCAGCGCTTGTCGATTTCCAGCTGTCTTTTAAGGGTCCAGCCCTTTAGGGAGAAGGAGAAGTCCGCTGTCTTAAATGAAAACGTCTACAATACAAATGCATAGTTTACAATGCTGTTGTTTTACTATACGCTCGTAGTGTCATTATGCTCAATATCATATCCTGCATCTACTCCCCTGACAGGCAGACACATAACTCCACCAATGTACCCAAACTCCCTTAACCAAACATGGAATAGCTACTCAATGTTCAGCTATCACCCTAGCTGGTTCAATGATTAGTAACGTGCGCGTGCCACATAATGTATCGTATTCTCATCAATTCAGCTCAGCTGTTGTTAGGAGATTGTGCCTCTAGCGCAGGCGCGGTGAGCGCAACAAACCTCCACCAGCTGAGAAACGTCACCGGAAGTGATGAGGTATACACATTCCTACGGGTAGACACATTACTTTAGAACACCGGGATATATGCTGACCCCCCAGGGGTGAACTCTGCACAAGCAAGAAGTGACGTAAGAAAGTGACAGAAAGCGAGTTGATTTAACTGTGTCAGCTCAGAGCTGGAGACTGTAACAGCCATCTGCATGAGAAGGAAAAGCAGCATATTCATACACACTGACTGTGCTTGTTTAACTGAATTCAACAAACTCTAAGTATTAAGGCACATATAAAATAAATTGGGGGACTTATAATAACCCACTATGAAACTGTGGTCCTGTGAACTGTTCCTCTTCAAGTAATTTGGGACTACTGTGCTATACAAGATCTGCAGTACTTGAATAGGGATGAGTAGTTTGCTAAAATGCTTCACCTATCAGTGATTGTTATCAACTTGTGGTTCTATGAGCTGTTCCCTTGCAAGCAATCTGGTATTAGAGTGTAAGACCTGTAGCACATGAGTTGATTTAAAGGACCAGTAAACACAGCAGATTTGCATAATCAACAAATGCAAGATAACAAGACAATACAATAGCATTTACTCTGAATTTCATATGAGTAGTAGATTTTATTCTAACAAGTTTCAAAGTTATGTATATTTCCACTCCCCCTGTACCATGTGATAGCAATCAGCCAATCACAAATGCATATACGTATAGGCTGAGTTCTTGCACATGCTCAGTAGGAGCTTGTGACTCAAAATAAGTGTAAATATAAAAGACTGTGCACATTTTTTTTAATGGAAGTAAATTGGAAAGTTGTTTAAAATTACATGCTTTATCTGAATCATGAAAATTTAATAAAACCTGAGTGTCCCTTTAGGTAGTGAGTCAAAGACGTCCTCCTTACTGGTGATTGCTGCTAACTTATGGTTTTGTGAACTGTCCCCTTGCTACCAACTTTGGCTTAATGTGCTATACAAAACCTGCAATATACAAGTTAATTGGAACAGTTTGCTAAGACGCCTTACTAATTAGTAACTATTGAAAAATGTTATAAAGAGCACTAAACATTGCAGGTCAACTAATTAAACCATTCAGCACAGAGTTTAACTTAAAGAGTTTAAAGTTTCTTAAGAGAGCATCCTAAATCTACAGAGGGAAAAAAACAAGCAAGGAGGAGGATTGGGATAAGAAGAAAATACTATTCTAGTTATTAGAGTTATTTTATTAAAGTTATTTCTACTTTCTAGTATAACCGAACAAGGTCATAAGTCAGTTAAAACTTTTTATTGGTGAAACTTTGTTCTTTGGAGATTTTGGGAACTGATTATCCAGATGTATTATACACCTGAAAGTTAGCCTTGGATATATACTTACATTTAATTATTTCCGTTCAAGATTTAAAGTGGAAGGTGGACTGCGCTGACATTATTCTGTGGTTGACCTCTTCTTAATACAGGTGTTTGTTAAAAAAAGAACAAGTTAACTAAAAACTGTGGAACATGCAATATTGGATAATTCCTTCTGTATGTTTCACAGAGTTGTTGTAATGTTTATGAAGACAGTAATTGGTTAACAAATTAGGCGTTATAATATACAGCTGTTTCTTTTTGCAAGACAGAATAAATAGAGAGAAAAGAGAGACAATGAGCCAGTTAATTCAGTAGATAGAGGCAGAAGGGTAGAGTAACTTAAGGCAAATCTAGGAGGGAGAGCCCTGTTCCTATGATTCATAAACACTGTGTTAAAGGCATAATTCAACCGAGGAAGGATAATTACTCTACTTATATATTGTAACAGGGTTAATTAATAATCCTAATATGAGTGCTTTACCCCCAAGGAAAATGATAATTTAAAACTAGTTGGTATTTCTGAGCTAATCATTAAAGGAGTAGGCGGCTAGCCCTATTTAAGTTTGTCACTTTAAAAACTTGGTTTGGCTTTTTTCCCCCCACATTTTCTTTTTCTATTTTATATATACTCTGTAGTGGAGCTCACAAGATTGTCTGATAAACAAAAAAAAATGTTATATTAAATAATTGTCACAGTGTACTGTTAGTATATAATTACATGGCTTCACGTTTATAAAACGTTTTTAAGTACACTATCGGCTAGATTATGAGTTTTGCGTTATGAGGGGTGCGGTGCTAACTTGCACGTTCTTGTCACCGCTCACTTACCTACAGTTCTGGTATTACAGGTTTTTATAAACCCGGCGTTAAAATACAAGAAGTGAGCGTCGAGCAAACTTATGCTCCACACCGCACTCCAATACCAGTGCTACTTAAGTCAGCGGTGAGCTGGTTGTACGTGTTCGTGCAAGATTTCCCCAAAGACATCAATGGGGAGAGCCGGCTGAAAAAAAGCCTAATACCTGCAATAAATAGGCTACTATGGGGCATTTCTCATTATAAATTGATCTGTGTGTCGATAGGTTTAGCACATAGTTTTCTTTTTTTAAATGCAATCATTCCTTTTGTAAGCTACTTTAGGCAGTATACCACTAGTCATCTAGGGTTAAAGTGTTTGCCGCCTATTGTTTTATTCACCTGTTCAATTAGTCTGTGAGTATTCTGAACAGATTCATGGACTACTCATTGGCTAATAACACCTATGACAACTTCCGTTTGTGCAATGAAATTGTGTATATAATGTTAACTTTATCAACTTTTACTATTCGCTTTTTATGGTCTGAAGAAACAACCGTTTATAGGTTGAGAAACGTGTTACTAATAAAGCGTTGTTACCTTTTAAACCAACATCGGAAGTTGTCTTTTCCTTTTGTATCCTTTCTGATATTATTGATACAATAGGAGTGTGGAGTATCCTGAATAGCCGTGCAGCACCAGGGAAACAGCGGTGATCCAGACAAGTGGAACCGATTCCAGTGTACTAGCCACTGTTAAGTGCTATCCTGCTCTATTGCACTGGTCACAGTACAGTGCCACCTTATCTGGTAAGCACATCCTATTAGAAAAATCTTTGTACGAAAAACAGGATTGCGCTATGGGGCGCCCTCTGTCTGCTTTTGTCTTTTGATAGTTCACCCGACACTCCGGGATCAAGAGGCGCAGCCTCCCCCTTTCACCACTTGCAACAACCTTTATTATTTGAACATTTGCTTTTATTAACTTTTTAAAATACCCAACACATACTGTCCAGCGCGCCTTTTCATTTCCTTACGGGGATTTTTACAAAATCTGTTCCAATCAGCCAATAGAATGCAAGCTCAATCCTATTGGCTGATTGGATCAGCCAATAGGATTAAAGTTCAATCCTATTGGCTGATTGTATCAGCCAATAGGATTTTTTAAACCTTAATTCTGATTGGCTGATAGAATTCTATCAGCCAATCGGAATCTAAGAGACGCCATCTTGGATGACGTCACTTAAAGGAACCTTCATTCGTCGGGAGTTGTCATAAGAAGAGGATGCTCCGCGCCGGATGTCTTGAAGATGGACCCGCTCCATGCCAGATGGATGAAGATAGAAGATGCCGTCTGGATGAAGACTTCTGCCCGTCTGGAGGACCACTTCTCCCGGCATGGATGAAGACTTCTCCCGACTTCATTGAGGACTTCTCCCGGCTTCGTTGACGATGGATGTCCTGTCTTAAAAACTGTAAGTGGATCTTCGGGGGTTAGTGTTAGGTTTTTTAAAGGGTTTATTGGGAGGGTTTTAGTTTTAGATTAGGGTTTGGGCAGCAATAGAGCTAAATGCTCTTTTAAGGGCAATGCCCATCTAAATGCCCTTTTGAAGGCAATGGGGAGCTTAGGTTTTTTAGTTAGGGTTTTATTTGGGGGTTGGTTGTGTGGGTGGTGGGTTTTACTGTTGGGGGGTTGTTTGTATTTTTTTACAGGTAAAAGAGCTGATTTCTTTGGGGCAATGCCCCGCAAAAGGCCCTTTTAAGGGCTATTGGTAGTTTAGTTTAGGCTAGGGTTATTTTTTTATTTTGGGGGGGCTTTTTTTATTTTGATAGGGCTATTAGATTAGGTTTAATTAGTTTAAATATCTTGTAATTTGTTTTTTATTTTGTGTAATTTAGTGGGGGCTTTTTAAGTAAGGTAATTTAATTTAATTTAGTTAATTGTATTTAATTTAGGTAATGTATTTAATTGTAGTGTAATGTTAGGTGTTAGTGTAAGACAGGTTAGGTTTTATTTTACAGGTAATTTTTGTATTTATTTTAGCTAGGTAGTTAGTAAATAGTTAATAACTATTTAGTAACTATTCTACCTAGTTAAAATAAATACAAACTTGCCTGTAAAATAAAAATAAACCCTAAGCTAGATACAATGTAACTATTAGTTAGTTTATTTTACAGGTAAGTATTTAGTTTTAAATAGGAATTATTTAGTTATTAATAGTAGGTTTTCTTTAGATTATTTTAATTATATTTAAGTTAGTGGGTGTTAGGGTTAGGGTTAGACTTAAGTTTAGGGGTTAATGAATTTAGTATAGTGGCGGAGACGTTGGGGCGGTAGATTAGGGGTTAATAAATGTAGATAGGTGGCGGCGATGTTAGGGTTCGGCAGATTAGGGGTTAATAATATTTAACTAGTGTTTGCGATGCGGGAGTACGGCGGTTTAGGGGTTAATATGTTTATTATAGTGGGGGCGATGTCCGGAGCGGCAGATTAGGGGCTAATAATTTTATTTTAGTGTTTGCAATGCGGGAGGGCCTTGGTTTAGGCGTTAATAGGTAGTTTATGGGTGTTAGTGTACTTTTTAACACTTTAGTTATGAGTTTTATGCTACAGTGTTGTAGTGTAAAACTCATAACTACTGACTTTAGAATGCGTTAGGAATCTTGGAGGTAGAGGGTGTACCACTCACTTTTTGGCCTCCCAGGAAAAGCTTGTAATATCGGCGCTATGAAAATCCCATTGAAAAAAGACTTTAAGCAATTTGCGTAAGTTGATTTGCGTTATGGCCAAAAAAGTGTGCGGTGCCCCTAAACCTGCAAGACTCGTAATAGCAGCGGTAGTGAAAAATTACAATAATTGTAAAATTCTACAGGGGGGGGGCAGCGAAAATGCTGCTGTGAATGTGGAGCCTAGTAATTTGATTAATTAAATAGCAAATATTATTACAACACAGTTTGAGGCTTTAAAACACAAGATGATTAGTTTAACAAATGAAGCAAGACAATTTGCCTCCAGAATGGAGGAAGTCAAATCTCAGATCTGGAGGATCGAACCAATGTTCAAGATCATTCTATATTGTTACATAAAAATCAGCTTGAATTGTTGCAGGCAAGAATGGAGGAATTGGAAGACTGTTCCCGCCGCAACAATATCAGGATAGTGAGACTACTGAGTTCCAAGATCTCCTGTTATTTGCTGTGAACACTCTACCAAAACTCCTTGGCTTACATAACCCAAACACTCTTTATGTAGAGAGAGCTCATGCGGTGGGTCCCCCAAGATCTAGCAGATGCCAGAATGGCTTTTCCTAATATTAAATATTATAATTGTGCTTTGTTATTAAAATATGCAGCTGAGTGGATTACAGGGAAAGAATATGTTTTTTTATCAAAAATTGGAATCCAATTTGATCTCTCAATTCTCCTTAAATGCAATATTGCATTACCCAATGAGTAAATTACCCTCAAGTATTGTAAATTTGATAACCTTTAAGAATTTAATTTTAGCCTGGCATAAGATATGTAATGAATTATGGATTAATGCTTGCATATATGAGTTTTTACCAATTACTGGTAATTCGGAATTATACCAGGACTAATATCTAGTGATTTTAGAGAATGGAGTTCTCTGGAATTAAGATTTGTTATGCAAGTAGTAGAGCCAGATACTCTGCTAATCAAACCATTCAGTAGTATTATGGCTGAGTTTGGAATTTGTAGATCAGATTTCTCTGCGTATGTTCAATTGAAACATAATATTGAAAATATTAAGTCCAGGGGCGTGTCTTGGTGGCTGCCATGATAGCATGAAAAACTTGGAGCTCCTAGAGATGACCAACTAATCCACTGATTATCTGCTGTTACTAGAGACATCAATAATATATTGGGCAAGAATAAGATGTAACGGAGGATACTGCACACATCTATACCTTTTTTGCTCTGAATACTTCACTTGGAACCCCAGTTTTTAAAACAAAGCAGTAGAGGCGACGGAGGCCTACCTCGTGTCTTTTGCTACCCCCCCCCCCCCTGGTTATCCGGTTAATAACAGCCAACACCACTTAGAGAACATCACTGTGTCCATCGGCAGGACATCTTAGACTAGATGTGATACAAGAGAATTGACTTTGGGGAAGCTGTCATGGAGAGTACCATCAGAAACCTACTGGATCGCCAAGCAGCAACACTGACTGAAGAACTCAAGTCGACATCCGCTGGTGCTGTTAGCACAGATGTAACTATAACTTCTATTTACTACTCAGCAGCTCCAGTCCTGCCTAGAGAACATGAGCACTGGACTGAAGAATTTGCACCCTGGGACGCGACGGGAGAATTCAGCGGGGAGCCGCATCCTAAATTGTGCAACACAGCTCCTTTCTCACATAGCGATGGGATTGAGGTCAGCATAAGTCACCAGGTACATTCCACAACAGTGCTGGAGCACTGTAAGCAACATACCACTGGCGGGACTGATGATACCTGCGTCCAAACAGTTGCTTTACATTTCCAGCTGGTCTTAAGCCTAAGCTGTGGCTACAACTTGGCTCTCGCAGATGTTGGCCCTAAATTTGAAAACCTGTCCAGATCAACTCCATGCTTTGGGACTGGGTTATGGGACCCGGGGGGCCATACCCCCAATTATTGCCAAAGCATTACGGCTATGTTGGGTCTCCTCTCTCTCATTTCCGGCAGACTGCACAAACTAACAATAAAAACAGTACGGTAATAAACTGTACTATGCTATTACTTGTCATGACTCTTTACAACCCACTGTGCCATTAGCCCACAACAATGATCTGCATGTTACCAGCAACCCATAGCTTACTCACTATCTAATGTACTTCTGTTCTATTGTTTAATGCTATCTAAAAGTTCACATTGAAGTTAGATTCTAGGGATTATTTTATCACATTATATGCTAGTTAAAGTGTATATTAGTGTAGATGCCTAGTTTCAATTCCCTCAAAGAAGGCATATCAGACATGAAATTACATAGGGGTCTTACTTGTCTGCCTTGTCTCAAGTTTAGCTATATATTATTTGATCTAACTGAAGTATTACTACCTTTATAGCAATATAGTAACCCTCTCTGCTCTATTTTGATGTGTGGCCTGTGGCCGCGGCTGCATGGCATTTTCATGTTTCTATTTCTATTAGCTTAAAGCAGGGAGGTTAGTTAAGTCTGAAAAGAGTGATAGGCTCCAGTCTACAGTAAGCCAGTGGTTATCCAAACTTAATGTAATTGACTCATAAAGTTTAACTGCCCATAAGACCCATACTATTATTTATTAAGGCTTTGCTGCCCAACTATTTTAATTTTAATTCTATATTATATATATTTTCTATGTATTAAGCCCAAAGGTTTTACACTTGAATAAAATTATTAAGCATGGTCGCTGATCCAAACCAGGCATTGCCAAATGGCCCCACACATTACACTATATGCTTATGATGCCTCTACAGCTCAGTCAATGTTTTCCTACGTGGTTTAGTGTTTCATATTTTAGAGGGACCTAAAGTGGCCCTTGTCATCAGATACCCCTTTGAATTCTATAGCATTTCTAATAACACGGTTAGCTATACAGCTTACCTGTATAAATTCTACCAACCAAGATCCATTCTTTGCTGGTTTATTGAAGATATTTCTCTCCAATCTAGCCTCCAACAATATCGTAGTCTATAAAATAATCCTTGGTCTTATTTCTGTTGCCATACATGCTGTTCTCGTGACAGTTACCTGGCCTGCATATTTCACCTAACGCTTACTGCAGTTTGTCTGCATTTCTCCTGTGCCTGTATAGGTCTTATCCGAGGGCATGATGTGAGACACGGGCCGCAACTCTGGATCCTCAGCTGTGGTTCAGTTTCCAATACGCCAAGGTTTACAAGTTTAAGAACTTAAGAGACACTTTCAGAGGTTGTGAGTAACTTAATTGTATTAGACTTCTGTATTGTTCTTCAATCCACTTAGTGAGGTTACTCTGTTACGCTGTAACTTCTCTCATAACTTCATATCTGCAATAAATTAATCTGGTTCCTTCCTTACAATTGTGCTTTTTCACTTACTACAGCTTAACTCAATTCTAATTACTTGCCTTATTCCAGCACTGTCACTTATATTCCTGGTATATGCTCTGACAAGCTTGAGCTAGGCGAGTCTTATAACTGTGCCTACTTTGGTAGTAGCTAGTAAATTGCACTTGACACATCATCAGTCTATATTCTAGCTGTGTTTCATGCTCCGCGTTCCACACACAACGTTGTGTTAAGAATCCTTTTATATATATATTTATATTGTCTTGGCATTCCTGACAGCATGTAAGGAACATTAAGAAGAATTGAAGTCCTGCAGTTTTTCAAAACATTGCAATAAAAAACATATGGACTGTATTGATTCTAAGAGCATTACATCTATTGAACAGATAAACAAATCTTGCTTATACAATAGATTCAAAAGATTCTGTCAGTGAGAGACCTTTTGGATATATAATTTGAAAACACTGTAACCTTATGTACTTAACGCTAATATAGACCTAGCTGCTTTTTTATTTTGACAGGGTTTAAAACTGGGTAACTACAACTAAAAATTTGATGCTTTAGTTTGTAAATTTAATGTATTTTTTAAAATACTCACTTATTTCAAATCTGATGACTACAACACACTCCAAAAAAATCAGTCAACTGTTTACCACTGTGTAACATCACCTTTTCTTTTAATAACACTTATTAAACATTTGGGCACTGAAGACATCAGTTGGTTAAGTTAAGCTAGCAGAATTTTTCCCCATTCATCCATTAAGCATGACTTCAGCTGCACAACTGTACAGGGGCCTTTGTTGCCTTTTTTTGCATTACATAATGTGCCACACATTCTCAATCAAAGACAGATCAGAACTGCAGGCAGGCCATGCTAGCACCCGCACTTTCTGCATATGCAACCATGCGCTTGTAATCCGGGCAGAATGTGGTTTGGCATTGTCCTGCTGGAAAATGCAGGGACATCCCTGAAAAGACCATGGGGCCTATTTACCAAGCCCAGTATTGTGCCGAATGCACCTGTTTCCACATGAGCCTTAAGGCTTGCCGGAAACAGGAGTTAAGAAGCAGTGGTCTTAAGACTGCTGCTCCTTAATTCGTCCACTACCTCTGAGGCGGCGGACAGCAACCTGCCCAATCGCATACGATCGGATTGATTGACACCCCCTGCTAGCGTGTGGGCGGCATTGCACAAGCATTTCTAGTGAAATGCTTGTGCAATGATAAATGTGGACAGTGTATGCTGTCAGCATTTATCGATGTGCGGCGGACATGATCCGCTACAGCGGATCATGTTCATCTGCACATTGTTAAATCGGGCCCCATGTCTGGATGGCAGCATATGTTGCTCCAAGATGTATGCATATCTTTCTGCATTAATGGTGCCCTCACAGATGTGCAAGTTACCCATGCCATGGGCGCTGACACACCCCCATACTTTGACAGATGCTGGCTTTTGGACCTGACACTGCTAACAGCTTGGATGGTCCTTTTCCTCTTTGGCCCGGAGAACACGACAACTGTTTTTTCCAAAAACTATATGAAATGTTGACTAGTTGGACCACAAAACATGATTCCACTGTGCTACTGTCCATCTCAGATGAGACAGAGACCAGAGAAGTCAGCGGCTCTTCTAGACAGTGTTGACGTATAAAGGAATACAGTGGTAGCACAATAGAAGGAATATACTCCCCTCTGGAGCTGTGACTGCAGCCGTCCCTCAGTTTTCTCCCAGACTGACTTGAAAATGTGCAGATACTTGGAGGCGCTGATCCACAGAAGGGGATTTGCGTTAAGTTCAAACGATTCAAAGGAAACTGACAGTAATTCTATGTAGAAAGATTCACAATCACTTAGTATCCACAAACATATGTGGAGTGAATAATATATACTCACATGATAGAGATAGGTGTTCGGCTTCTTAATAAAATCAAGCGTATCACTTGAAAAGGTTAAAAGGTTTTTATTTGCAACTGTTACAGTTTATCTTTCTCAAGAGCGATTAAAAGTATGCTGACAAAATGCATATTATTATTATGTTGCTGTTAAAACGCGTTGAGCAATAAAAACCTTTTAACCTTTTCAAGTGATATGCTTGATTTTATTAAGGAGCCGAAACACCTATCTATAGTGTGTGAGTATATATTATTCACTCCACATATGTTTGTGGATACTACATAATTGTGAATCTTTCTACATAGAATTACTGGCAGTTTCCTTTGAATCGTTTGAACTTAACGTGACTCCCCTTCTGCGGATCAGCGCCTCCAAGTATCTGCACAGTGTTGATGTATGGCTTCTGCTTTAAATATTAAAACCTTAACTTGCATCTGTGGATGCAGCGGCGAATGGTTTTTACTGACAACATTTTACCAAAGTATTACCAAGCCCATGTAAGGATATCCATTACAGACTCATGACGGTTTTTGAGACAGTGACATCTGAGGGATTGGGGATCATGCACATTCAGAAGTGGTTTTTGGCCTTTACGCACTGCGATTTGACCAGTTTCATTGAATATTTTAATTATATTGTGCACTGTAGAAGGTGAAATGCCCCAAATCCTACCAATTTGTCTTTGGGGAATGTTGTTCTCAAAGTGTTGGATTGGGTGTGCAGATTCGGGAACCTCAACCCATTCTTGCTCTTGAAGGACTAAGCCTTTTTGGAGGCTCCTTAAATACTATGGTTACATAATTGCCTCACATCACCTTCTTATTTAAAATTGTCACATTGCTATTAATGCTAAATTGCCCCTGTTCCAACTTTTTTGGAACGTGTTGCAGTCAATAGTTTTGAAATGAGTGTATATTTTAAAAAAATACATTAAATTCACAAAGTAAAACATCAAATAATGTGTTAATTATGTGTTGCAATATAGTACACGGTGAATTGAGTTTTCAAATGACTCTTTGTCTTTGATTTTTTGCATTTTCTATACTGTCCCAACTTGGAATTGGGGTTGTAGTTAAAAACTGTGCACACTTTTTGTTTTCTGGCAAGTGTGTCTATATATAATTTTATATACATATTTTTTTACACATCACTATTATTATTATTATTTGTATTATTTTATTTTGGTCAGATCACTGGAGACTTTGGAATTTTAGATATATTCATTTGGAAGTGTTCACATCATATGTTGGGTTGTACACATTTATGCAATACATTACTTTATATCATTATTTGATTAGTTTTTTCCTATCGACACTTACTATCCATCTATTGCAATTGTGTATAGTAACATTTACATCCACAGTGATATTAAGTAGGTGGGTTCTTTTTTAATCAGGTGGTTATTGTTTAGGCTGTCGCCGATAGGTTTACATTGAGATGACGTAGTTTAGTTTGAGACGTCAGTTAGTGGGTGGAGTTAGGTATCGCTATTATTATATTATGGTTAATAACTTTGTCTCTGTATAATTGTAGAATGTATGTTTATTCTACACTGTAGTTATAAAGGGTTATAGGTGTTATAGTATCACACATTTAACATGTGAGGGCTGAGATAGTGGTTGTTGACATGGTTAGTAGATTAGATCTTGCCCTGATTATGTCCTGTATGTGTGTTGATATTATGTTGAGAGGGAGGTCCAGTTACCATCTACAAGTTCTGTCACTGACGTATTATCAGTAGACTTGTTTACATTACACATAAAAGGCGCATATTGTTTACTATGTAAGAGGGGTCTTAGTTAGGGGAGAGGCTTCCATATTGGATGTGGATGGGGTTTTGATTTTAACATATTTTTCAAATTTGTTATTGCAGTAAGCCATTGTAGGAATATATTTTGCTATATTTCACCTTCCATGAGTGTCACACCTTTGATTATTGATGTTACAATAGATTGTTGCAAAAAACACTGCTGATATATAATGATAAAGCTATGCAACCTACTGACCCTACCTAGGTTTGTTCTTCAAGCAAATATGATAATAGAACTAAATTGGAAAGCATGTGTGTGGTGTTTTTTTTTTTTTTTTAAATTACATGCTTTATCTCAATAATGAAATTTAATTTGGACGTTGCTGTCCCTTTAAGCAAAGTTAAAATAGCGAAGTTTCTCAAGAACATTGCATCTTATTATTAAATGAAATACAGAGTGTGCAACAGAAGACTTTTTTAAAGTTCATACAGCAATCATAGATAATACAGTTTTGCCATAAATCATAAATATATATATCGGACAATATAAGCCTGTGAGACACTTTTTACATGGATCACATTACCCTTGTACTGATAAATAACTACATGAGTTATCATTCATCTAATTAACACATTTAACATTTGATCCATTTGTTCTTGGTTGCTATCCAAATTCTTAGTACTAAGCATGGAAAGATTCAATAACTTATCTGTTCTCCTGTTCTTTCGGATGCACATTCATCTTCATAATAAATTTGTCAAAAACTTCTGTATCCACAATTCTCTTACATTTTAATTTTTTCTGTGTGTTAACAAAATAAACATATTTTCCATGTTCAGTTACACCATAGTCTGTTTTTAATATTTACATGACACTTTAGTAAAATATTACTTGTTAAAATCATAAATATAGTTACTAATAATGTTAGCAACACATTAACTCTAGAATCTGAAGCTGCTTTGCTAAGATAGAGAGTAAAGTTCAGTGTGGGATTCTATGTTTATGAACAAGGTTATAAATATACTTTTAAAGGGATAGAAACTTAAAAAAAACACTGCACTTCTTCACTTTTATTATAAAATGTTACTTTATTTTCTTGGTATTCTTTGAAAAGAATATGCACAATTCCTCAGCAGCAGAAACGCACTACTGGGAGCTAGCTGGATATTGGTGGCTACGCCCAAGTGACTCTTATGTTTTGTTCTCCAGATGTGTTTTGGTTTTCTTTGAGTTTTATTCAATATTTTTATTTAGGAACATAGACTGTTATAGACAAAAAAACACAGTATAGAAAATGTCCTTAGTTTTGTTGATTACTATAGGAATCGTAATAGTCAATGTAAGCGTCAGAGTCTTATAACAGATGTGTTTAGTAGCTGCAATTCGTGCATTAGTGCTCTGGAGTTGACTTTAAATATGTGTTTAATCCCTTTATAGGGTTTGAACAGTGGTTATATACAAGCAATCACACAATAATAAAATGCTCTAACAGAGCATTTTCTTTATACACTTTTATATCGCTTTAAAGGGACAGTACACTGTAAAATTGTTTTTCCATTAATGTATTTTACATGACTGATTATACTACCTGCAGAGTATAAAATATTTGAGAAATTGCATTTTCAGGTTTATTTGTGTATATGAAGTAGCTGGTTTTGTGCTTTAAAACCACAGCCTATTACAATGGGTTGAGCTTCAGGTAATATCAGATCTCTTTATGTTATCACTTTTATGTACACACACTCAATTGCTTCCTTATCTTATAATTGTCTGGAACACCATAGCTCAATACAAAGAGAGAACAATGGAAAATTATCATTTTATTACTTAACTATCCTGCACCCCCACTGAGAGTGTAACTTCTTCTGCTGACTGTGTTTACTTAGGCTTGTCAATAGCATATACTCCAGTATCAAAACTTTCAGTATAGGTTGGGAAACCACAAGCTAAATCAGCTATTTCAAATGCTGAAATAGAAGTAAAGGAGCTACTTGCAACCAATTTAATACACTCTAGCAGGTAAAAAGGATCATTGGGAATAATTTAAAGGGGAGAAAGTTTTTGGGTGAACTGTCCCTTTAAGCTTTCCTCAGTCACCAGGTTTTGCATGTTTCTCCTTACAAGTGTAAATAGTAGACTGTCAGGTCCAATGTTGATCTTACTATTAACATGAACCAGAACAAGTTGTCCTTAACCTTTTGTTACACATAGCTACATTGTAATCATGTACATAACATTAGGTTGATTACACGTTCTATATTATGCAATGTTAGCTATATTCTGTTATTCTCCATTAAGGAAAAAAAAAGTTGCCTCAATCTATCAATACTGCAATTCATTTTCAGCCTTGATGCAACCTGATAGAGCAAAAACATAGAATTATAAGGTAATTTTATGCCATAAAAATCTATATCTTCTGCAAATAAGATATTCAACCAACTATAGGCTAGCTGATAAGTTTGTAGAAGATCCCGGTGCCTTGGCAGTGTGAGACTTTAAATCTAACTAAGTAATGACTCTATCATCTGGAGAATAAAGTTACGCATTCCTAGTTACCACATTTAGAATTAAGTAGAAGTAATCTGGGGCCTGGGCATACTTTTAAAGCCTTTGAATATAAGACTGAAAGTATACAGTCTGGTGAGATACATCAAATGAAAGTTTCTGCATAATATCCATTTTATATATATATATATATATATATATATATATATAAAAACAATATTTGTATCAGCTGTCCATGGAAATAATGGCTATGGTCAAGGGCCCACAATATTCAAATGTTGTTGTGGACACCAAGGTGCATGGAGGTTTAGAGAATAATCTATACCCAAAAAGAAACCAGAAAGTAAACACTAGAATCATCAGGCAGGCAGGGTTTGGCAACAGCAAAGCAGTCCAAGGATAAACCACTAGAATGGTCAGGCAGGCAGGGTTTGGCAAAAGTAAAGCAGTCCAGCAGATTGAGGGTTAAGGCAGGTAGAGTAGTCAGACAGGCAGGTTCAGCAATAGTAATCAATCCAGCAGTTAAGGGTTAAGGCAGGTAGAGTAGTCAGATAAGCAAGTTCAGCAATAGTAATCAATCCAGCACTTAAGGGTTAAGGCAGCTAGAGTAGTCAGACAGGCAGGTTCAGCAACAGTAATCAATCCAGCAGTTTAAGGGTTAAGGCAGGAGAATAGTCAGGCAGGCAGGTTCAGTAACGGTATTTAGGCACTTAGAAAGAACGATCTGTCACACCCAGGAGTACACAAAGTAACACCTATACTTGGGCAGTGACAGATCATTTGTGGAAAGTTTAAATAGGCGCAGGTTTCGCACCACTGAGGTCTGACCGGCATCACGAGCGTGCTGCGATGACATCAGCGCCGCACGCATCTGAGACAACACTGCCACTGTCAACATGCAGGGAAGGAGATGCTGCGCCCCTAGCAATGGCTAGAGCGGCGCGGCGTGACATAGCCCCCCTCTCAAGGGTTCCCTCCGGGAACCAGAGTCGGCTTCAAAGGATGAGCAGCATGGAATCTGGAGACCAGAGATGGAGCATGCACATCACGGGCAGGAACCCAGGAACGATATGCCACAGAGTAACCCTTCCAATTAATGAGATACTGCAGTTGTCTGCGCCTGTATCTGGAGTCCAGGATCTTAGCTACCTCATATTCGGGGTCACCACGGACCAGGAGCGAAGGAGGAGGAGCTCGGAGCCGGGTATATCTATTCTTGATGTAAGGTTTAAGTAGTGAGATGTGAAAGACTGGATGTATGCGTTGGGTTTTTGGCAAGACCATTTTGTAGGCAACAGGAGACAGTCTTTCCAGGACCTTGTTAGGTCCGATAAACCTAGGCCCCAATTTGTGACAGGGTTGATGTAGACGAATATGTCGAGTAGAGATCCAAACACGTTAACCCACTGGAATGGCACGTACAAAAGCCCTATGACAATCAGCAAATGGACTGAGCTGAAAGAGGGAAGACACGAGGTTGATATCCTGCTGCGGCTTGAAATGGAGAACATCGAAGAGAAGAGTGCCAATGAGTGTTTCTTGCCAGCTCAGCTAGGGGTAGCAACTCAGACCAGTTGGTATGGCGAGCGTTGACAAAGGCTCTAAGCCGGTATGCTTCAAGATCCTGGTTTGCTCTCTGTTAGTCCATTGGTCTGAGGATGGTAGTCAGACGACAAGGAAACAGTGGTTCCAATCAACTTACAAAAGGCTCTCCAGAAGGCAGAGATGAACTGTAGACCTCTGTCGGAAATAATATTCACAGGAATGCCATGAAGTCGTACCACATGCAAGAGGAAAAGGGACGATAATTCTTGCGCAGAAGGCAGTTTGGTTAGGGGTACGAAGTGAGCCATTCTGGAAAAGCGGTCCACCACAACCCAGATAACTGTATGGTGGTCGGAAGAAGGAAGGTCCTCAATGAAGTCCATTATTACGTGTGTCCATGGTTGTTT
Source organism: Bombina bombina (assembly GCF_027579735.1). NCBI lineage: Eukaryota > Metazoa > Chordata > Amphibia > Anura > Bombinatoridae > Bombina > Bombina bombina. Next base: position 1,003,428,675 of record NC_069503.1, read on the forward strand.
GGGAATGGACAATGGTTGGAGCAAGCAAGGAGGCAAAGATCGAGGACTCTTGTTGGCAGCACAAATTGTGCAGGCTTTCACATAATCCTGAGCTTCAGACTTCATAGTAGGCCACCAAACATGTTGGGAAAGACGCATGAAAGTCCTAGTCTGGATGTCCTGAGAGTTTACTATTATAAGCCCAGGCTAGCACAGGGATACACAGGTTCAGGGGTACAAAGAGGATATCAGAGGCAATGGGGGCACCATTAGGTTTACTAGACTGAGCACGTTGCAATCTTTGCAGAAGGGTGGTATTGAGTTGAGCAACCACACAGGAGGGGGGTATGATGTGTTCAATAGGAGCTTCTGAGAATCACTTAAGTGAGGGAACTGACGGAAAAGGGCGTCTGCCTTCTTGTTCTTGGTCCCAGGATGATAAGAGACCACAAAGTTAAAACGGGAAAAGAACAAGGCCCACCTCGAGGATTGAGTCGATGAGCAGTCTCTAGGTAAGTCAGATTCTTGTGGTCGGTGAGAATCTGAATAGGATTGCCGGTGCCCTTTAACCAATGACGCCATTCAGTCAAGGACATCTTAATGGCTAAGAGTTCATGATTACCCACATCGTAGCTCCTCTCAGCAGGAGTAAAGAGTTTAGAGAAAAAGGCTACAGGGCAGTGATGTGCAGTCACTAGAGGCAGGTGAGGCAGTGCTTCACCTCTCATATGGGCAAAAATATTATTATTTTTTTATTGGCTTTTAAAAAAAAAAATTGTAATTTTTTTTTCCCCCAGCATTTTTTTTCTCACAGCTATATGTTGTGCAATGGAGAGGCACAATCAGGTCTGCCCACCATTACACAACATGCTGCGCCACCTACTGGATGCAAGTGGTTAAGATCATTGCATGGCCCATTAACTGCTTATTTGAGGCAGTCCTATTTGGGCTGAACCAATCCAGTGAGAGGCATTAGTAAGTGGAACATAGGGTTGGGGCTGGATGATAAATCATATAAAACAAAACAAAAACGGAAAAAAACAACTTTCATTTATTTTGTTGCTGTCCTGTGAACCTGCTAGCTTTGCTAAAGTGAAAAAGAGAGTTCTGTTCTTCCCCTCTAAGTGCAGTGGAATGTGCCACTGTCACTTCCTGAATCCTTACAGAGGAGGAAGAGAGGCACAGTGAGCAGTGTTTCAGCCACATCTTATTAAAGTAAGATTTTACTGAAAGGGATTCTGTTAGTGAAAATGCAAATTTAATGAATGTGGTTAAGTGTTTTTTTACTCGTTTACAGCAGGGTTGTTTTTGTATTTTGTTTACTCAAACTTTACATCCACTAACTTAGCAGCTTGCCTCTGTACTTCACACTAAATTATAGAATCATTTTCTGAACTCTCTGTAGCTCTGCTGTTTTATTACTTAAAAATGCATTGGTCCCTCCCCCCCCCCTTGTGTGTGTGTGTGTCTCTCTCTCTCTCTATCTATCCATCTCTCTCCTTATGTGTTGTTCTCCCCCATGGTCTCTTTCTCTCTCTGTCTCTCTTCCTCCCCCTCTGACTCTCATCCCTTATGTGTCTCTCTAACCCTCTGTGTGTGATTGTCTCTCTCTCTCTAACCTTCTGTGTATGATTGTGTGACTCTCTCTCTTTCTCTCTCTAACCCTCTGTGTGTGATTGTGTCTCTCTCTTTCTCTCTCACCCTCTGTGTATGATTGTGTCTCTCTCTCTCTTTCTCTAACCCTCTGTGTGTGATTGTGTCTCTCTTTCTCTCTCATCCTCTGTGTGTGATTGTGTCTCTCTCTCTTTCTCTCTCTAACCCTCTGTGTGTGATTGTGTCTCTCTCTTTCTCTCTCACCCTCTGTGTGTGATTGTGTCTCTCTCTCTCTCTAACCCTCTGTGTATGATTGTGTCTCTCTCTCTCTAACCCTCTGTGTGTGATTGTGTCTCTCTCTCTCTAACCCTCTGTGTGTGATTGTGTCTCTCTCTCTCTTTTTCTCTCTCTCTAACCCTCTGTGTGTGATTGTGTCTCTCTCTCTCTCTAACCCTCTGTGTGTGATTGTGTCTGTCTCTCTCTCTCTCTCTCTTTCTCTCTCTCTCTAACCCTCTGTGTGTGATTGTGTCTCTCTTTCTCTCTCTCTCTCTCTAACCCTCTGTGTGTGATTGTGTGTGTCTCTCTCTCTTTCTCTCTAACCCTCTGTGTGTGATTGTGTCTCTCTCTTTCTCTCTCTCTCTAACCCTCTGTGTGTGATTGTGTCTCTCTCTCTCTCTCACTAACCCTCTCTGTGTGATTGTGTCTCTCTCTCTCTCTCTCTCTCTAACCCTCTGTGTATGATTGTCTCTCTCTTTCTTTCTAACCCTCTGTGTGAGATTGTGTGTCTCTCTCTTTCTCTCTCTCTCTAACCCTGTGTATGATTGTGTCTCTCTCTATTTCTCTCTCTCTCTAACCCTCTGTGTGTCATTGTGTCTCTCTTTCTCTCTCTCTAACCCTCTGTGTGTGATTGTGTCTCTCTTTCTCTAACCCTCTGTATGTGATTGTGTCTCTCTTTCTCTCTAACCCTCTGTGTGTGATTGTGTCTCTCACTCTCTCTTTATTTCTCTCTCTCTCTCTAACCATCTGTGTGTGATTGTGTCTCTCTCTCTTTCTCTCTCTCTAACCCTCTGTGTGTGATTGTGTCTCTCTTTCTCTCTAACCCTATGTGTGTGATTGTGTCTCTCTCTCTCTCTTTCTCTCTCTCTAACCCTCTGTGTGTGATTGTGTCTCTCTCTCTCTTTCTCTCTAACCCTCTGTGTCTCTCCCCCCCCCGTCTCTCTCTCCCTTTCCCCCTGAGTGCTTTTCTGTGTTTCTGTCTACCTTTTATTTATTTAATTAATGAATTGGTAGTACCATCTGATGGTGTGACTTTATTTAAAGGGGTGGGGTCAAGCGCCCCACCATCTTTTAATTTCACCAGCCACCACTGGATCAAGACATTTTTATATTTACTGAATAATGAAAGAATCTATAAGCATAATTTGCAGCATTAAAGTAAAAAGTATGTTTTAAACATATTTTAATGGGCATGGATTTCTAGATCTCATAATCAGAGCAAGCATTGTGTTATCTGGCAAGAGTTTCTGTTACAATCCTTTTAGACTAAAATCAGATGTTTACTAAGTTGACCAGTTTTCCAAGACACCATTTAAAGGGACATGAAACCCATATGAAACCCATATGCAAATTTAAATAACTTTCCAATTTACATCTAATATCTAATTTTCTTGATTCTTTTGATATCCTTTGTTGAAAATCATATCTAAATATGCTCAGTAGCTGCTGATTGGTGGCTGCACATAGATACCTCATGTGATTGGCTCACCCATGTGCATTGCTATTTCTTCAACAAAGGATATCTAAAGAATGAAGGCGTATCCTAGCCACTGCCTCACCAGCCTCTGATGTCACTGCACGTCACTGCTACAGGGTGTGACTTGGAAGTCAAATGGTCCCTTTCTGTAAGAACTGCTCCAGCCCCTATCTCAGAGGCATCAACCTCTAAAGTGAACTGTAGGTCAGGATCAGGATGACAGAGCACAGGAGCTGAACAGAAAGCATTTTTCAGACAAGAGAAGGCATTTATGGCCTCAGAAGGCCAATGTTTACAGTCTTTGTTCCGTTTTGTCAATTCAGTGAGAGGAACGACTGTTTGAGAAAAGTTCTTTATAAACTTGCGGTAATAATTGGAGAATCCCAAGAAACTCTGCAATTCTTTTAAAGAGGTAGGTTGAGGCCATTCGAGTACTGCGGTGAGTTCAGCAGGATCCAAGGCAAAACCCTCCTTCGAGATGACATAACCAAGGAATTGGATCTGAACTTGCTCAAACTCACACTTTTCTAGCTTGGCTACCAAAGAATTTTCTCTGAGACGAAGAAGCACCTGTCTCACGTGCCTATGATGCTCCTCTAAAGTAGAAGAGAAAACAAGGATATCATCCAGATAAACAATGACAGTGCGGTTGAGGAGGTCACGAAAGACATCGTTGACAAATGCCTGGAAGACTGCAGGGGTGTTACACAGCCCAAAGGGCATTATAAGGTGTGTTAATGGCGGTCTTCCATTCGTGGCCTGGATAAATCCGAATCAGATTGTATGTCCCACGTAAGTCCAATTTGGTGAAAAAGCGAGCATCCTGGAGTCGTACAGTTCGGTGATCAATGGTATGGAATAGTGATTCTTGATGGTTATGTTGTTCAAGGCCCTGTAGTCAATGCAGGGTCTGAGCCCACCATCCTTCTTACTGACAAAAAGGAAGCCAGCCCCAGCAGGAGAGGAGGAAGGGCAAATTAAACCTTAAGCTATGTTCTCTTGGATATACTCCTCCATCGATTTGGTTTCAGACTTGGAGAGTGGATAAGTCCTCCTTTTAGGAAGTGGGGCTCCAGGAAAGAGGTTGATCTTGCAATCATAAGGGCGATGGGGTGGCAGCACGTCGGCTGCTTTTTTTCTCAAACACATCCGCGAAGTCCATGTATACTGAAGGAAGGTTTGAAGGAGTCTGTATACTGGCTATGGGAATACAGGGCAAAGGAATGACTTTAGCAAGGAGTGGAAACAAGAGGTGCCCCAGGAGGCCAGTTGTCCCTCAGCCCAGTCGAACTGTGGATTGTGTACCTGAAGCCAAGGAAGACCAAGGTTGACAGGCTGTGCTGGGGAATTAATTACCTCAAACTGCATCTGTTCAGTGCAGAGGACTCCCACAGTCAGGGTCAGGGGTGCTGACTCATAATGGATCACGCCCGAACCAAGGGGGGTGCCATTCAGGGTAGTTATTTTGAGACAATTTCTTTTCTGCAGAAGAGGCAAACCAGCTTGAATCATAAAACGGTGATCCAGGAAGTTTCCAGCTGCCCCTGAATCAATGAAGGCTTGAGTGTGGACAGTATTCTGAAGGAAAGTAAGGGTAACAGGTACCATGATCCGAGAGGAGTGAGGTGATTTAGTTGAGATTATGCTTAGAGGTACCCCAATATTATCCTCTAAGTATTGGCTTTTCCAGCCAAATGTCACAGTACTTTAGTTGGTGGGTGTTAGATCCACAATAAAAACATAGTCTCAGTCTCCTTCTTCTCTGCCTTTCAGAATCTGAAGGTTTGAAGGAGGAGAGATTCATGGGTTCCTCTACTGAGGTAACTGGAGCTACTGAAGGGGTAGCGGATGCTGCCGGAACTGGGCGAATAGGAGGACGGGAGGGAAGGACCCTCCTTGTTCTGTCTCTCTCGTCTTGTCTTTCATGAAAGCGAGAGTCTAGATTGATACAAAGTGCTATAAAGTCATCCAAAGAAGAAGGAATATCACGATAAGTGAGTTCATCTTTGATGTGTTCATGGAGACCCCTCCTAAAGGCTTCCTTGAGAGCACTGCCATCCCAAGTGGTTTCAAGTGCCAAGGTGCGGAACTCGATGGCAAATTGTGCCACAGTTTTATTGCCCTGGTCGAAGATCCAGGAGAGAATATTCTGCAGCAGAGGTACGGCCAGAAGTCCCAAACACAGAAGATAAAGCAGAAATGAAGTCATCAGCATCATGCAGGAGTGTAGCGTTCTGTTCCAAAAGAGGAGAGACCCAAGCTAGGGCCTTGTCTTTTAGCAAGGAAATGATAAAGGTGACCCTTGATTGATGAGACTGAAAGGTGTGATTATCATTGCGGAAGTGCAGCCTGCATTGGTTTAGAAAGCCCCTGCAATCAGTAGTACCTTCATACTTGTCAGGCAAGGGTATCCGGGGTATACTTCCAGAAGAAGAGAAAGAAGTCACAGTACTAGGAGTAGGGGCTGGCGGTGTAATAACAGGGGTGGCATCCCTCGCTGCAACTAGTAAGGAGAGTTGAGCGGTAATAGCCTCTAACTTGGAATCCATATTCTGCAACTGTGTGATATGGGTTCCCAACATCTGTCCCTGAAGATAAACAGCTTGTGCCACCTCATCTGGCTGCATGGCCCAAGTATAATGTAACGCTCATGGGATACTCCTCTATCCGACCAAACTCAGCCATTAGTCTTGTTATCCCAGCGTTGAGCCAGAATGATAGGGAATATCCCAGAGTAGAGAAAGTTAGTGAGATGAGGAAGGCGGCACTCACCACAGGCAGGACAGTCCCCAGAGGCAACAGTAGAGCAGTTAAAGGATGAACCAGTAAAATGGTCAGACAGGCAGGGTTTGGCAAAAGCAAAGCAGCCCAAGGATAAACCACTAGAATGGTCAGACAGGCAGGGTTTGGCAACAGTAAAGCAGTCCAGTAGATTGAAGGTTAAGGCAGGTAGAGTAGTCAGACAGGCAGGTTCAGCAATAGAAATCAATCCAGCAGTTAAGGGTTAAGGCAGGTAGAGTAGTCAGACAGGCAGGTTCAGCAACAGTAATCAATCCAGCAGTTTAGGGTTAAGGCAGGAGAATAGTCAGGCAGGCATGTTCAGTAGCGGTATTTAGGCACTTAGAACGATCTGTCGAACCCAGTACACAAAGTAACACCTATACTTGGGCAGTGACAGATTGTTTGTGGAAAGTTTAAATAGGCACAGGATGCCCTCCACTGAGGTCTGAATGGCATCAGGAGCGTGCGGCGATGACGTCAGCGCCTCACGCATCTGAGCCGACACTGCCCCTGGCAACGAGCAGGGAAGGAGACGCCGCGCCTCTAGCAATGGCTAGAGTGGCGTGACACAAAGGACCTCCACTTTTTTGCTAGGAAGTTTAAAAATTTTATTGGAGGAAAACACTGAAGCTGATAACACTGGTACTATTGGTTTTAGTGATCTTAAACCGAAATCCTTGTATATGCCATCATTGTCTATGGTACCAAGTGTGATGACATTTCTTAAACTTGTAGAAAGAGATCTGAAAGGGTTAACCCTCAATAAAAATAAAAAAAATAATTTAACCAAAGAACAACATGTGGCATTAAATGATTTGATCAATGATAAACCCATTGTGGTCAAACCCTCGGACAAGGTGATCCTTGAAGCTCAGGATTACAAAATAGAGTGTCCGAGACAATTTAACAGTACAGCCCAGTATGAGAAACTGAAATTTAATCCAACTTCACAATACAAGGATGAGTTAGATAGTATCTTAGATAGAGCCCTCTCTGAAGCCCTGTGTGGTATACCTTTAACTCTAACCCCTCCTATTTGGTCTCCACCCTATTTAAGGACTACCTGTAACACTCATTTACTGCCTGATTATTGAAGTCATAGCTACTCTGTTGTAGCTTTCCCTATTTCAGGTCTCCTATTGCTTGTATCCTGTGCAAAGTGGTTTACTATGTTTACTCTTGCTGCATCTTGAATCTCTTACGATCTTAACGTTACTTTGTCATTACCGACTCTGGATCATTCAACGGCCGGATCTACTTTTTCACCGCTACCCGGAAGTAAGCCGCATTCACACACGCTGCCTGTCCCAGACACGGATCTTCCAATGCGGTAACAGAATAACCACGGTCCTCAAGGTGGTAACGTACACGAACAAAGCTAAAGCCTTTATACTTCTTACCTACTTGTTTTTTGTCACCATTCTGAATTATTGGGCATATCCTATTACCTGCAACATCCAATATAATCAAACATTGTGTGTCTGTGGAATGTCTGAACTTGTAAATATTTTAGGCTGTGTGTGATTGCGTGAAGTAAAAAGGATCAATTGTTTCTACCATTTCTGATTCTGAGCGTGTCAGTATTTCTTTTTCATCTGTGGCCTCCGTTTACATATATATATATCGAACATAAGATATATATTATATTAATAAATCCTTATGTTTATTAACACCTAAGTCAGTAGTTAATATATAAATTCATCATATATTAAATGTCTCATATTGTTTAATCAGGCTACATAGAAGTTGTTTTCTGATTACTACAAAAAAGAGCAACAAGCTCTAATTTTAGGGCTAACCTTTATAACAAATGTGCAAATACTTGTTTACTGAAATACAAAGCTCAGAATACCACATAATAATCAGGCCCAAAACCGAATTTTGAAATAATTAACATTATGGATCCTAATGAAATAAAAAAGGAGTTTAATAATGTCTATCTTAAACTTGATTATTTAGCAAGAGCTGTGACTGAAGTGCAGACTGAAAATGCTGCACTTAAAACTATAGTTAAAGATTTTGTTACACAAAAGCCTCATGACCCACCTGAACCTCATATTAATTATCCACAACCTTTTTCAGGGAAACGTTCTGAGTTCAGGGAATTTAAGAATGCCTGTAATTTATTATTTTCTCTTAGACCTAAGACTTATCATACTGAGCGGATTAAAGTATGTACCACAATATCTTTCCTACAAGGTGAACCCAGGACTTGGGCTAATAGGTTTTTTGAAAACAATAACCATATCCTGGATTCATTACAAGATTTTTTTTCTGCTCTAACTAGTCTATATCAAGACTCAAATTCTCAAATAAATGCTGAAATGAGATTGAGGTCTTTAAAACAGGGTAAGAGAAATGTGGAAGATTATACCACTGAGTTTCAGATGTGGGCAGAGGACTCTCAGTGGAATGAAATCAGTTTGAAGAATCAATATCGTTTAGGTTTATCTGAAACACTCAAAGATGAACTTTCCCGTCTTGAGATCCCAGATACCCTTGAGGGTCTTATTAAATTAAGTACATCTTTAGATCGTCGTTTGAGAGAAAGGAGGGCAGAGAAGGCCTCTTATGATACCCCATCCAGAAAACCTTACCAAGTCACAACAAGTCATGACAGAGCTCATGGCAGTGCTACCCCTATGGAGATTGGTGTTCTTAGAGGACCTCTGCCACCAGAGGAAAAAATTAGAAGGAGGTTGGAAAATCTCTGTTTATATTGTGCTCAAAAAGAACATGTAGTATCTACTTGTCCTTTATTGAAAAAACAAAAGAATGCTAAGACAATAACCAGTGACTTTATTTACAGCATAGCTAATGATACACACATGACTTTGTCCATTTCTTTACAGTGGGACCAGAAAAATATCCAAACCAAGGCATTAATTGATTCAGGAGCATCCGGAAATTACATTGATTCCACTTATGTAAATAAAAATCGAATACCTATTATTTGTAAACAAAATCCTGTATCTATTAAGTTGATAGATGGTTCATTAATAGAACAAGGACCTATTACACATCATACTATTCCCCTGCTTGTAACATCATTGCAGGGACACACTGAATATTTATCTTTTGATCTCATATCCATACATCAGCATACTCTCATCCTAGGCTATCCTTGGTTGAAGAAACACAACCCACACATAAATTGGGTTTCAAATAAGGTAACATTAGATTCTGCTTTTTGTTTAAACACTTGTTACCCACATCAAACCATAGCGTCACTTGATATTGGTTTACCCTCGTGTTATCAGGATTTGGCAGATGTATTTAATTTAAAAGAGGCAGAAAACCTTCCACCTCATAGGGATTTTGACTGTCCTATCGATATAATACCTGGTTCCAAAATCCCACATGGTAAGATCTATCCCCTCTCTCAAGAGGAACTCCAGTATATAAGAAATTACCTAGACGAAAATTTACGTAAGGGATTTATTTCACACTCCACATCCCCTGCAGCTGCAGGAATGTTTCTAGTAAGAAACAAGGATGGTACCATAAGACCTATTATTGATTATAGAGCATTAAATAACATCACAATAAAAAACAGATACCCTTTACCTTTAATACCTGAACTTTTGGAACGTCTAACTGGTGCAACTATTTACACCAAATTAGATTTAAAGGGAGCATATAATTTGATTAGAATTAAAGAAGGTCACGAATGGAAAACGGCATTCAGGACCAGATATGGCCTTTTCCAATATAATGTAATGCCTTTTGGTCTGAGTAATGCTCCGGCAACTTTTCAGTTTTTTATAAATGAGATCTTTCGTGACCTAATAGACGTTTGTGTCATAATATACCTTGACGACATCTTAATTTATTCTAGAACACCACAAGAACATGAAAAACATGTACGCTGGGTATTAACTCGTTTAAAAGAACACAAACTATATGCTAAACTAGAAAAATGTTCCTTTCATGTCACAGAAATAAAATTCTTGGGTTATATCATCAGTCCCAACAAAATTCAAATGGATCCGGAGAAGGTATCAGCAATTCTAAATTGGCCTACTCCTACTTCCACAAAATCTGTACAAAGATTCATTGGTTTTGCGAATTTTTATAGGAAGTTTATAAAAAATTTCTCTTCAATCGTTAAACCATTAACAACACTTACTAGTGAAAAACAAAGATTTAAGTGGACAGAATCCGCTAGTCTTGCCTTTAATAAATTGAAAGAATATTTTACTACAGCACCCATTCTAGCTATGCCAGATTTTGATTTAGAATTTATCCTTGAAGTAGATGCATCCGACTCTGGTATCGGTGCAGTTTTATCACAACAAGATAAGAACAAGACTGAGATCCATCCTATTGCTTTCTATTCAAAAATGTTAACTAGCGCTGAGAAAAACTATAGCATAGGAGACAAAGAACTTCTAGCTATAAAACGTGCTCTAGATCACTGGAGACATTTATTAGAAGGTTCTAAACTACCTTTTAAGATTTATACCGACCACAAAAATCTTGAATTTCTAAAAACAAGTAAGACCTTGTCTGCAAGACAAGCAAGATGGTCTATATTCTTTGATCGTTTCAATTTTCTTTTAACCTACAGACCAGGACACTTGAATACCAAAGCCGATGCTCTCTCTAGACTACATGAACAAGACACTCATAATCAAATTAACCAAATCATTCCAAAAGAAAAAATTATAGGTTTACTAACACCTTTAGAAGAGGAGATATTAAAAGAATTAAAACATGAACCACCACATGGAATAGACTGTCAAAAAGATTCCAATACTGGTCTTTTTTATCATAATTCTAAACTATATATCCCCAAACAAATTAGATCTTCTATTCTTAAACAAACCCATGACGGGACACTAGCAGGTCATCCAGGTATTTCTAAAACTATAGACCTAACCAGGAGAAATTATTGGTGGCCACTCATGGATACCTATATTACAAATTACGTAAAACATTGTGATACCTGTGCCAGAAACAAGTTAGCTCACAAAAGACCATCAGGTCTTTTATCTCCTCTGCCTATTCCTGACAAACCCTGGAGTACCATATCAATGGACTTTATTGTCGAGTTACCTGAATCCCACCATTACAATACTATTTTAGTTGTCATTGACCATTTAACAAGACTGGCTCATTACATTCCCCTAAAAGGTCTCCCTACAGCTTTCACTACAGCTCACGTTTTCCTAGACAACATAGTTCGCTTACATGGACTGCCTAAAGTTATTATAACTGATCGTGGTACACAGTTTACCTCTAATTTTTGGAGATCCTTATGTAAGCTAATCAAGATTGATTCAAGATACTCAACTGCTTTTCACCCTCAGACAAATGGCCTTACAGAACGACTCAACCAAACCCTTGAACAATATCTTCGTTGTTATATATCTCATCTGCAGGATGACTGGTCATCTTTTTTACCTTTGGCAGAATTCTGTTATAACAATACTACTTCTACATCAACTAAACTATCCCCATTCTTCGTTACTTATGGATATCATCCTACTACCATTTCATTATCCTCTCAACAAGTGAACTCTCCCTCAGCATTGGATTTCGCAACTACTCTACAAGAAAGACTTAACATCCTGAAAAAACATCTTTCGGAAGCTAAAGATTATCAAAAAAGGTTATATGATACCCATCACACTGCTAGCCCGGCTTATCAGATTGGAGATTTAGTACTACTCTCGACAAAGAATCTCAAACTTTCAGTTCCTAGCAAAAAGTTAGCAAATCAATACTTGGGTCCTTTTAAGATTTCTAAAATAATCAACCTCAATGCTGTGAGGTTAGAGCTTCCCCAGGATTTTAAGATTCACCCCTCTTTTCATGTCTCTTTGTTAAAGCCATATCTTCCTTCACCTCAGTCCCTCTCCTTGACTCGACCACCTCCAATACTCATTGATGATCGAGAGGAGTATGAAGTTGAAGCTGTGTTGGATTCTAGGATCCATAGGAGGAGGTTAGAGTACCTTGTGAAATGGAAAGGTTATGGTTCGGAGGATAACTCTTGGCAGCTTCATTCTGATCTTCGCACTCCCCGTCTTCTACGAAATTTTCATCGCCGCTATCCTGAGAAACCTAGTTTGGAAACCCCTGGGGTGCTTCCTTGAAGGGGGGGAGATGTGGTATACCTTTAACTCTAACCCCTCCTATTTGGTCTCCACCCTATTTAAGGACTACCTGTAACACTCATTTACTGCCTGATTATTGAAGTCATAGCTACTCTGTTGTAGCTTTCCCTATTTCAGGTCTCCTATTGCTTGTATCCTGTGCAAAGTGGTTTACTATGTTTACTCTTGCTGCATCTTGAATCTCTTACGATCTTAACGTTACTTTGTCATTACCGACTCTGGATCATTCAACGGCCGGATCTACTTTTTCACCGCTACCCGGAAGTAAGCCGCATTCACACACGCTGCCTGTCCCAGACACGGATCTTCCAATGCGGTAACAGAATAACCACGGTCCTCAAGGTGGTAACGTACACGAACAAAGCTAAAGCCTTTATACTTCTTACCTACTTGTTTTTTGTCACCATTCTGAATTATTGGGCATATCCTATTACCTGCAACATCCAATATAATCAAACATTGTGTGTCTGTGGAATGTCTGAACTTGTAAATATTTTAGGCTGTGTGTGATTGCGTGAAGTAAAAAGGATCAATTGTTTCTACCATTTCTGATTCTGAGCGTGTCAGTATTTCTTTTTCATCTGTGGCCTCCGTTTACATATATATATATCGAACATAAGATATATATTATATTAATAAATCCTTATGTTTATTAACACCTAAGTCAGTAGTTAATATATAAATTCATCATATATTAAATGTCTCATATTGTTTAATCAGGCTACATAGAAGTTGTTTTCTGATTACTACAAAAAAGAGCAACAAGCTCTAATTTTAGGGCTAACCTTTATAACAAATGTGCAAATACTTGTTTACTGAAATACAAAGCTCAGAATACCACACCCTGATAAATAAAAAAAGAACTTTCCTTTATGCAGGTTAAATTTCCAGTCACCCCTACTTTTTATACAACACCTAAAATACATAAACATAAGATGCCTCCACAAGGGCAACCGATAATGTCGGGGATTGGGGGACTCACAGAAGGTGTAACGAAATATCTGGACTGGTGCCTAAGACCATACCTCACCTCTTTATTCTCCTACGTCAAAGGCACTACTGAGGCTTTGAGAGAACTGGATGATATTGCACTCACCCCAGAAACAATTTTAGTATCTATTGATGTAGAAGCACAATACTCCTCTATCCCTCACAATATGTAAAGGTCTTACCTGGATTGGAGTCTGTAGCGGAGATATGTGCTCACCCTTACAGGTATCACAGCCCAAAGTGATCAGGTAAGAAAACCACCTGGGCTGTGAATAAATGCACGGGGGCTGTGTGCAAAAAACAAGGATTCAAGTATGCTGTACAAACAAGGGTAAATCCAAGAGAGTAGTCAAGGTATTGCAGAGATCAAAGGAAGCCAGAGGTGCAGGTAAACAAAGAACAGAGCCGAGGTCACGAGCCAGGGTCAGTCTTGGGAATTCAGGAACAAAGATACCTAAACAGGAAACATGAAACAAAGAACTGACACTGAGCACAGGAAAAGGCAGGTTTATATAGCCAGATAATGAGCTGCTAATTGGTAGGAAGTCCCAGGTAAGCCTGACTGACAGGTTGTAAATGAGAACAGGTGATCCAGGCAAAGCAATATACAGAGTCCAGCTCCAGTGCTGCAGGCAGGATAAGGAAAGGTAATAAAAGGCTTACATACACACACAAATAGAAAGAAGCAGCCGTGGCTTAGAGGCAAGAGAACAAGCCTAGGAAAAGAGAGGACCCAGGTTCAAGTCCCTTGCTTGCCCCCAAAGAGGCGACCACTTCTGGCTGTCTGCATGGAACGGGAGAAACCGTGACACAATAAAGGTATTGATACTATAATGGACATCTTAAAGCAGAGAGACCAGAAATTTGATGGCCATACTGATTTTGTTCTGGACCTGTTACATTTTGTGCTTAATAGGAATTACTTTAAGTTTGATGACAAATACTACAGACAAACAATGGGCACAGCATTGGGTGCATGCTGCGCACCTACCTATGCATGCCTTTACCTTGGTAGATGGGAAAATGATAACATTTTGGATGCTGCATGTAAATTTGAAAATGCTATAACATTATGGATACGTTTTATCGATGATGTCCTCCTGTTATGGGAGGGCACATCAGATGATTTGCACAAATTTATGCAGCAACTAAACTGTAATGATTGGAATCTTAAATTTACTTTTGAATGGAGTTATGAATCACTGTCTTTCTTGGACTTGAAAATATCCAGATAATATGATAGGCTAGTGACAGAAACCTTTAGAAAAAGTACTTCAGCAAACACTTTACTAGATGCATCTAGTCATCACCCCTTACACCAAATCAATGCTATTCCAATTGGTCAATATTTAAGACAGAAAATAAACTGTTCTTCAGAATTAACATGCAAACAATATGCAGATGATTTGAGGGAGAGATTTCTAGCTAGAGGTTATTCGAAACAAGTAATTAAAAAAGGATATAAAAGGGCCAGGGATATTACACGTGAAAAATTGTTGTATGAAACAGTAGATAAACAAACAAGCTCAGAAGTGAGTTTTATATGTACCTACAATTCAGAATGGGAGGAAGTGAGAAAGATTTTGAGAAGACATTGGAATGTCCTAACCACTGATACAGACATACATAAACTAGTAGGGGAATATCCACTAATGACAGCTAGACGTGCTCCTTCCCTTAAGGATAAACTGGTACATAGTTATTATAAAGGCAAGAATGATTGGCTAGGTAAACACCAAAAGAAGGATGGCTGTTATAGGTGTGGCAAATGTAAGATGTGCAAACATTTAACAAGGGGCCAATATATGATTGATCCAATAGGGCATCCACACAGAGTAAAAGGTCACATAACATGCCGCAGTGAGGGAGTAGTATATGTAGCTTCCTGTTCTTGCCCTCAACTCTATGTGGGTAAAACTTATAGAGAATTCAGGGAACGAATGAGGGAACACAGAAGAGATATCCTTAATGAAAAAATTAAGGATAGTGGAGTAGCTAGACATTTTTTTGAGGAACACCAAAGCAGCGTCCAAGATTTAAAATTCATGGGTCTTGAACTTGTAGATGTTACAGAACAAGGGGGAGATTGGGATAATTTACTCCTCAAATCTGAATGCATGTGGATCTACAATCTAAATTCACTTCAACCTAAAGGGCTAAATGAAGAATTAAATTATGCCCCTTTTCTTTTAAATTGAAATAATCACTGTACATTTCTATTTAAGAGACCAATTTGTGTGAATATGAGATTGTCAGAAATGTCTATTGACCGATACAGCAGGGACGTGCACTCATAAGAGGCAGGGGAGGCTTAATTAAATTTTAATTAAAACATTTCCCCCCATGTAATGCTATGGAGAGGCAGGTACAGGAACGCTTCTCTCCATTGCAGTACATGAGTCAAAGGAAAAGCTGTGCTGCAGCGCCACCTGTGTTCTGTCAATATATTAGCAGCAAAAATTGGGACCAATAGGAGGCACCCCTCTTGATGCCTCCTAGCAAGTGAAGGATATATAGAATAATCAGAAGGAGGATGCAGTGAGCAGGGTCATGTGACACAACTGGAAGCTGAGGTAACCTAAGAACAGATGACACCAAGCAGAAGAGTAAAGTAGTATTCTACATCTCTTGTGATTCACAAATTGTGTTCAGATACAGCTCATTAACAAGGGGGGGACAGTAAGTGAGCATAACCCAATACTGACAGGAAGTCAAAGGGTCAATTCAAATTTAAATCCATAATTTAAAACCTAGAGTTTGAAGTTAAGTGTGCAGTGTCCACATTATTTAAATTAAAGTTTTTGACATTGAATATTGCTAAGCCTCCCTTTTTCAAGGTTATTTGATTTAATTAGGTACAAACTCCATATATGTTATGTCTGTTCAGTCAGAGGATGCAGTATCTATTTTTATTTTTCTCTGTGTCTCCATTTATTTAAAGACTGCTGTTAACTTGTAATTCACAAATCAATTGAAAGCTGTTGCATTGTGTTTTTAATATGTGCTGCTTTTATACAAGTTTATATGAATAAAAGGAGATAATGAGTCATTTAAAAATATATGTAATTATTGCAGTTAAATGTTTTAGAAATAATGCCACTGTAAAGTAACTGGTTAAACACATAGTCAAAGGTAGACATGTAAAATTAAACTTTCATGATTGAGGTAGAGCATGCTATTTTAATAGACTTTTCTAGTTATTTATATTTTGAGAATTAGCATCAACTGTTACTGGCCCCATGTCAGCAAATCAAATTCGTTTTTTGAAAGGAACATGAAAGTCATAATTACATTTCCATCATTCAGATAGAAATTGCACACAAAAAATTAATAAATAAACTTTCTATTTTACTTTTTTTATCATGTACTTCATTCTTTTGGTATCCTTTGGTGTCCTTTGTTGAAGAGCATACCGACGTGGGATGTGCACGTGCGTTTCTTGAACACCATATTGCAGCAGCAGCTGTGTTGGCAGTATTGATAACTTGTCCTTTGTGTAAAATTTGTATGGTAAATTATTTCTATTTTTACAATACAGTAGTGAGTATAGAAAAAAATTGTGTATCATTCTAATTGCTTAGTAAATGGCACTGTGCCACAGATTTGTGTGAGTGTGTATGTGAGCAGAGTGTGTGTGAGTGTCAGTGAGCAGAGTATGTGTGCTTTATTCTCCAGGTAATCAATACATTTCCGATGAGCTGGTGCTTTAGTGCAGTGTTTCTCAACAATGGTCCTCAAGTACCCCCAACAGGCCAGGTTTTCATTATAGCTGAATCGGTGCACAGGTGAAGTAATCAGCTGATCAGTAACTCAGTGGTTACTAACTTGCTCTCACCCATCACCTGATTATGTCACCTGTGCACTGGTTCAGCTATCATTTAAATCTGCCCTGTTGGGGGTACTTGCGGCCCTCTGTACATGTGTTTCTCCATCGTATCATATCTAGTGCCTCACCAGCCTCTGACCTCACTGCACGTCACTGCGATACAGTATGTTCATTAAGCATGCCCCTACTATTTATGGATTTCAGTTATATATGTACATCTGAATGATTGTGATAAGCATCAATATTATGCAAATAAATTCGCCATATTTGTTATATATGTGAATGTGATGATGTACTAATACTAAGGATAACATATTGGTAAAAGTTTGAATATATATATTTTTTAGTTTGAGTGGTAGCTGCTGATCATAGATGCTGTTTAGACATAGTTAATAATTGTAGCAAATACATTTTATGTTTATGTATATATACAGTATATATATATATATATATATATATATATATATATATATATATATATATATAAATAAATATATATTGTTTCATTGTGCAACAAAGCAATCAAGTATCAATTCACCTGTGGGAAGCAAGATAAATAGGACAGGATCAATGCAGTAGTCATCGATTAATTGTGCCTGAGGAAGCTCCAAGTGACATAGGGTGAAACACGTGTAGCGGTTGTTGCCGATTTCCACGCTGTTTGGTTTTACAGCATTCTAACTCTCTCTAAACCCAGGAGCCTTTCGGATGTCTCCCTATGTGAGCAAAGGACGTTTCTATAACATACTGGTGAACGGTAAGCGGTGCATGTCAGTACACGGGGTGGAAGCGGTCATCTCATCACAATAGGTAACACGAAGTAGACGCTGTATGTAAAGCGCAGTGTGGTCTTAACCTGTATGACACGGAGGAGGTCGCAGTAACAGTAGCGTCAGTGTCTGTGATTAATTCCCTGTTGGACTTTACTATCTGTCCCGTTTGTCATATGTCAGCTTGCTCTATGAAAGAAGTAAGGGTATGGACAAAGCACAGGGTGAAGTGTGATTCTTTTTATGCCCCTTACAGTGTTTTTACTTTTGGCCGCTTGAATATATATTTAACTGGGCCACACAGGGAGCAAAAGCATTTATCGGAGGAACCAGTGGCCGTTTTATCTGCAAGCTGTAGTCCAGAATTAAGGACTTATTATTTGGATAATCTCCATAAATCTTTTTCATTATTATTTTTTGACTTACCGGCATAATATTGTATTAGGAACCCCTGTTTCTTGTGTAATGAATGAATTGCATATGCTAGTATCTTAGACCAATTAATGTGTGTTTTTAATATAATAAATAATATAATTTTCTTTCCACATTTAACATCACAATAAATTAGTATATTATCTATTAGATATCCGTGATTGTGTGTATTTGTAAATTTGGAGGCTTCTTTTATTTTTTTACTTATAAGGCTTAATATGGGGTTGCTGGACAAGGTTTACTTTATGGTTTCTTTTAGTATATATATATGTATATATATATACACTGCTCCAAAAAATAAAGGAAACACTAAAATAACACATCCTAGATCTGAATGAATTAAATATTCTAATGAAATACTTTGTTCTTTACATAGTTGAATGTGCTGACAATAAAATCACACAAAAATTAAAAAATGGAAATCAAATGTTTCAACCCATGGAGTTCTGGATTTGGAGTGACACTAAAAATTAAAGTGGAAAAACACACTACAGGCTGATCCAACTTTGATGTAATGTCCTTAAAACAAGTCAAAATAAGGCTCAGTAGTGTGTGTGGCCTCCACGTGCCTGTATGACCACCCTACAACGCCTGTGCATACTGCTGATGAGGTGGCGGATAGTCTCCTGAGGGATCTCCTCCCAGACCTGGACTAAAGCATCTGCCAACTCCTGGACAGTCTGTGGTGCAATGTGACGTTGGTGGATGGAGCGAGACATGATGTCCCAGATGTGCTCAATTGGAATCAGGTCTGGGGAACGGGCGGGCCAGTCCATAGCATCAATGCCTTCGTCTTGCAGGAACTGCTGACACACTCCAGCCACATGAGGTCTAGCATTGTCTTGCATTAGGAGGAACCCAGGGTCAACCGCACCAGCATATGGTCTCACAAGGGGTCTGTGGATCTCATCTCGGTACCTAATGGCAGTCAGGCTACCTCTGGCGAGCACATGGAGGGCTGTGCGGCCCCCCAAAGAAATGCCACCCCTCACCATTACTGACCCACTGCCAAACCAGTCATGCTGGAGGATGTTGCAGGCAGCAGAACGTTCTCCATGGCGTCTCCAGACTCTGTCACGTCCAGGGCCGGTGCAAGGATTTTTGCCTACTCAGGCGAAGGTGAATTTTGACGCCCCCAATCCCCCGCCACAACACCATAACACCCCGACAATGAGCCCCACCCCTTAGATGGCTCTGCCCATTAATTGCTATCTATCTCTCATATATATATATATATATATATATATATATATATATATATATATATATATATATATATAAAAGAAATAGGTAATAAGGGAGGGGGACATATCTTTTCCACATGCCTTATGCCACAATGTATTATGACTGCTTCCCTTCGTGAAGCAGAGTGCATACAGCCAATTTAAATAAAAGCTCTTGCCATTGCCTTTTTTCTTCACATTCTTAAGCAAAAATTATAAAAAGGTATATCCTTAAAAACTTTTTATAACCCCATTATGAAACTCATTACCAAATAATATGAAACTCATTGTCAAAACATGAGTCAGAAAGTTCTTCCATAGGGAAATGGTTTTCCTTTTGCAGTTCTGCTCAAATGAAATGTCCTAAAAACTATTTTGTTTATGAATAGTTAAACAAGGCAAGTAAGGGCTCTAACACCCCCTCCCCCTGGGATGTATTAGTCTTCAGAGAGATGCTTATCAAAGCACACAGATAGCATAGGAAGCTTTATGCTGTGTGAGTTAGCTGCTGGGTGATCTGCAGGGTGATGAGTGTTGTAAAACCCAAGGACAGTCTGGTATACATTATATCAATAAACCCAGTTTCCAATGAACCTTTTTCTGTGCATGTGAACAGTTATAAAGTCATTTTTTTTCAGGCAATACTATGATTCAAGTTCTAATGCTATGAACTTCCATCTTGTTGCTATCTTTATTGTAACTTCAGACTAATCTCTGCTACAAATCACAATCATGACAATGACTGCTAAAGGCTGACACGGAACCACTGCCTTAATAAATGGCATTCCTGCAGAGGAAGTAGTGCAGCAGATAAGAAAACACAGCACAAAAAAACTTGTAGGAATCCTATCCAGGGGAGGTTATCGGCTGCTACAGAATAAGGTGACCACGTGTCCCGTATTGCCCGGGACAGTCCCGCATTTTAAAGGTCTGTCCCGGGTCCCGGGCACCTTCATACATTGTCCCGGACTCCTGAAACTGACACTCTGACAGCATTGACAGCACTGACAGCAGCGCGAGCGGATTGACTCAGTGAGAGGTCTGACAGCATTAAGACTCTAGGGCAGCAAGGTGCAGGCTTCCCGCAGCGCACGTAAGAGTGGTGGTGACTGGTGAGACTCCTCCAGGCTCCTAGAGTCTAGACTACATCATCACAGGGGGCCAAATTCCAGAGCAGGCTGCAGACAGAGGCACCGGCGCCGCCCGCCAGTGGCTACCTGGCCAGTAAGTTGAGAGGGCTGCTTCCTTCCGGATATTAATTTAATTGTGTATTAATTTATTATGTATATATCCCCACGATTCCCTGGACCCCGATCCGCCCCCTCTAGTTGCCGCCACGTGCGGCTCTGTGTAGTCTAGCTCTAGCCTCTATCTGTAGGCTACTCTATACACTACCTGTCTATATAATGCGAGTGCAACAATGTGTGTGGAGTGGACGGAGTCAAGACTCGAGAGAGACCGGTGGAGGAGTGCTGTCACTGACACTGCCGTGCTGCCCTAGAGATTTTGGACTGGAGCCCAGCTGAGCCGGCCCGACAAGGAGGAGAGCGTGCAGTCAGACTGTCACATCTATCTGCATTCAATTCACCACAATCGCCAGGTGTGTGTGTATGTGACATATCATGATTATCACAGGGCTTGTTAGTTACTGTTTGTAGTTGTTTATTTTACACATAGCGCAGGTATCCAAGGCAGATCGTTTTACAGCCTGTGGTTTATATAAATAGTTTGTTGCTCCTTGCAGTATACCTTTCTCAGTGTGTTAGCAATTGCATTTGATATTTTTTTTGTGTATATTCATCATCAGGCACTGTGCATGTATGTGTAACTGCATGTGCCTCCCTGGTATGTACATCGCAATGTCCAGTTTGTGTGTAAGCAGTAGCACATACATTTTTGTCACAACGTGCCCTGCTTTATTGCATACACTCAATTTTGCATGTAGTATTTCTAGCAGGACAAAGGGTTATAGTGCAAAAGGTGTGTTTAAATACGGAAGAAATGTGTTTATACACATTTTGAACCCCTACAATACTTGTAGGGGTTCAAAATGTGTATAAACACATTTCTTCCTTATTTAAACACTGACATATGGCACATTGGCACTATGTATGTTATGTTGTAGTGTAGTCTGTTAGTTGAAATTGCCATTGCCAAGGGGGGCTTTAAAAAAAAAAGTTATTTGTTTAGAGATAGTTGAGATAACAAGGATTGCTCTCCCTGCAAGCTCAGCCCTTTAGATTGGATTGCTGTTTGTTTCATATTAAAACTAAACCTAAAGGAGCAATTTCTCTTCCTCTTTAAACTAGAGCTGATATAGTTTAGCTGTTTTGTTAACTTATTACTTAATATACATCTGTCATAATAACAGTTGATTGTGTATGTGTATAAAACACACTTTTGATTTTGGAACTTATAATATAAATTTTTTTGTGTGTGTATATAGTTGCTGTAAAGGAAGCAGTTATTGCAAGAACCCCAGTAATGCAAGTTTAACATAAAAGGTATTAAGCAGGTTGTGGAAAGTATGAGAACTCATTAAAAACAATGTATTAATAGCATAGCCCATCATTTAATCACATTGTTAAAGGGACACTAAACCCAATGTTTTTCTTTCATGATTCAGTTAGAGCATGCCATTTTAGGCAACTTTCTAAATTACTCCTATTATAAATTTTTCTTTGTTCTCTTGCTATCTTTATTTTAAAAGCAGGAATGTAAATCTTAGCAGCCAGCCCATTTTAGGTTCAGCACCATGGATAGTTCTTGCTTATTGGAGGCTTACATTTACCCATCTATAAGCAATCGTAACCCAGGTTCTCAACCAAAAATGGCCGGTTCCTATACATCACATTCCGGGGGGTTGCGGTCCAGAGGGGGGGCGGCCCTAGGGGGGGGTTGCGGTCCAGAGGGGGGGGGGCGGCCCGGGGGGGGGGGGGCGGCCCGGGGGGGGGGGCGTCCCTGAATGGCAGTTTGAATATGTGGTCACCCTACTACAGAAGGGTGACTGGGGGAGGAGGCCAGTTACCTGCAGCTGCTTTTGCCTTTTTCTTGTTGTTACATTGATTTAAGCTCGGCTGTCTATGGCTTGTTTTTCCACTCCCCTTTAGATCCGGCTAAATTTATATCCTTACACAGGACACGGACAGGAATTATTTTAACTACTAGTACAAGTTAAAATCATTCCTGTGTAATAATGTAAATTTAGCCAGCTCTAAAGGGGAGTGGGAAACAAGCAGTCTGCAGCTGAGCCTCAGTCACTGTAAGAAGAAGAAGTAGCTGCATTTAACTCATACTAACTAAACTACCATGCTCCGTTCAGAAACAACTTCCTAACCACAGATATACTTTATATATTGTGCTGACTCTGAGCATGCACGGTATATAGAGCATATCAGTAGTTTCTGAACGCAGCATGGTAGTTTAGTTAACTACTACTTACTTTAAATCAAACCTGTCCTGCTACTTCCTTGTCACTGTGCCATTGCCAATAAACACCAGAGGCAAACTTACCTGGTTCCTAGATCTTTTGGGTTGTGTTTTTAAATTAGCTGCCTCTGCCTGTTGCGCTCTTGCCTGTCTTCCCGCTCTCTTCCTAGCTATGACTGCTGCTGACTGGCTCCTCCCTCTTCCTCTCCGGTCATGTTCCTGGTGCTGTGACAGGTTAGGAACATGACTAGAGCTGAAGAACTTGAGCGTTAATGCTTGTAACAGCAAAATGTAAAAAAAAAAATCACAATGGTGTTTCTCTAATTTTGCGCCCTTCTACTGAAGCGCCCTAAGGCATCTGCCTAACATGCCTTATGCCAAGCGCCGGGCCTGGTCACGTCTGTCACATGTGCTCAGTGTGTACCTGCTTTCATCTGTGAAGAGCACAGGGCACCAGTGGCGAATTTGCCAATCTTGGTGTTCTCTGGCAAATGCCAAACGTCCTGCACGGTGTTGGGCTGTAAGCACAACCCCCACCTGTGGATGTCGGGCCCTCATACCACCCTCATGGAGTCTGTTTCTGACCGTTTGAGCAGACACATGCACATTTGTGGCCTGCTGGAGGTCATTTTACAGGGCTCTGGCAGTGCTCCTCCTGTTCCTCCTTGCAGAGGTAGCGGTCCTGCTGCTGGGTTGTTGTCCTCTTATGGCCTCCTCCACGTCTCCTGATGTACTGGCCTGTCTCCTTCTTGCCACAGCTCGCATTGATGTGCCATCCTGGATGAGCTGCACTACCTGAGCCACTTGTGTGGGTTGTAAACCATGTCTCATGCTACCACTAGAGTGAAAGCACCTCCAGCATTCAAAAGTGACCAAAACATCAGCCAGAAAGCATAGGAACTGAGAAGTGGTCTGTGGTCACCACCTGCAGAACCACTCCTTTATTGGGGGTGTCTTGCTAATTGCCTATAATTTCCACCTGTTATCCATCCCATTTGCACAACAGCATGTGAAATTGATTGTCACTCAGTGTTGCTTCCTAAGTGGACAGTTTGATTTCACAGAAGTGTGATTGACTTGGAGTTACATTGTGTTGTTTAAGTGTTCCCTTTATTTTTTTGAGCAGTGTGTATATATATATATATATATATATATATATATATATATATATTTAAACTAGACAACATTCAATAAATGCACAACTGAAGTTGAGGCCCTTGCTCATCCTATAGCTTGCAATCTACATGACTAACATAGGTGACATTATGCAGTATATACAATATTGAATATTAAAAAATATTTTTTTCCTTAAAGGGACACTAAAGTCAAAATTAAACTTTCATGATTCGGATAAAGCATGCAATTTTAAGCAACTTTCTAATTTACTCCTATTATCAATTTTTCTTCCTTCTCTTGGTATCTTTATTCGAAAAGCAATATGCTTAAGAGCCAGCCCATTTTTAGTTCAGAACCTGGGTTGCACTTGCTTTTTGGTGGCTAAATGTAGCCACCAATCAGCAAGCGGTAGCCAGGGTGCTGAACTAAAAATGGGCCGACACCTTAGCTTACATTCCCACTTTTTCAAATAAAGATACCAAGATAACAAAGAAAAATTGATAATAGGCGTAAATTAGAAAGCTGTTTAAAATTACATGCTCTATCTGAATCATGAAAGAAAAAAAATTGGGTTTAATATCCCTTTAATTATACTCAGCACTATACTGGAGAACATTTTTATATTATTGTAATTTTATTTAATTCCTGGTGATAGGAGGGAAGGATAGCAAGGGTTAAAAATGCAGCAACAGGATAAAATACTGTTTTAGTTTAAAAGAGTAGTTTATAAAAAATAAAATACTCTTGTAAAATAAAAGTTGTTTTTTTTACTAGAACATTAATTTAATGTAGTTCTGCTTTTTGACCATTTGTCTCTCTCTCAGGTTAAGTCTATATTTTGGTGGTGGGGGGGATTATTCTATTCGCTTGGATGTTTTTAATAAAATAGTGCGGCTTCATGAATCCACCTACACACCACAGAATGTCCCCCCACAGCCTCTAATGCAATTATTCTGAGTGCTAAGGATTACATGCAATGTTTATCACACATGTGTGTTCATTTTCTATGACAAATGATCTTCGATGGTTGGAAAGTACATAGTTTATAAACAGCATTCAGTAATTTATGAACTGTTATAATTTATTTGCGTGCAGGCACTTTTATTCAGTATTTACATATATATATATATATATATATATATATATATATATATATAAATAGACAAATGGCTTGCACTCACTGGACTTTTAAAACGTGCCTTTATTTGTGACGTTTCGGGGGCTGTATCCCCTTCCTCAGAATACACTATCCAAGGAAGCACGTACTGTTAGATAAGTCATAGTGAAAAACAAAACGTCCCAGGTGTTACAAAGAAAAAATAATTAAGCCGATATTTTAACAAGCACTCATGTGACCTAAATAATACAATTAGCAAAATGTATTTCATACAATATTAAAATAATTTATATATCAAGAGACAGACAGATATCTAGCTATAGAGAGATATAGGTCTAGGTAGGGGGATCTGCCCTCTCACCATTAAAGTACATAGCTGTTATGGTGCTGGTATAATAACCATAAGAAAATGAACTAAACTAACACACTCACTGGATTTCTGCAACAAGAAAAACAATCAGTACATTAAATTTCTTACATCTGAAGACGATCTCCCATTTTTCTTAGACAGTCCTAAAAACATCACAAATTTAATAAATTGATTTGAGTGCAACATTTATTTGATATAGACACCCACAGATAGAGAGAGATATAGAAAGATATAGAAAGATATATATATATATATATATATATATATTTCTTTTGCAAGATGTACCGAGTCCATGGATTCATCCTAACTTGTGGGATATTGTTCTTCCTGACAGGAAGTAGCAAAGAGAGCACCACAGCAGAGCTGTCTATATAGCTCCCCCTTAACTCCACCCCCCAGTCATTCTCTTTGCTGGCTCTAAGCAGGAAGGGTAAAGAGAAGAGGTGTTAAACTGTTAGTTTTTATTTAATCTTCAATCAAGAGTTTGTTATTTTAAATGGTACCGGTGTTGTACTATTTGCTCAAAGCCTCAGGCAGGATATAGATGAAGATTTCTGCCTGGAGGATGATGATCTTAGCATTTGTAACTAAGGTCCACTGCTGTTCCCACATGAGCTGAGGAGTACAGGAAAACTTCAGTGTGAGGAACGGTTCTTGCTATATAGCAATGAGGTATGTTCAGTCATTTTTTTCTGCAGAGACTGTGTTAACTCAGAAAGGCTGACAGTATCCCCTTTAGGGGAAGGGTAAGCAGTAATCCTAGGGTTAAAAGGTTTTACTAGCTTGCATAAAGGGCTTATTTATTTTGGGCACTCAGTTTGTATGTGAAATTGGAAAAAACGTTTGGGTGTTATGGGAGTAACGTGTTTATTGGGACTTTTACAGAAGGTTCATTTGGCTTATATTGGGGTTATTATAACCCACATTGCTTCAGGCAAGGTTTTTTGGTATTTGGGTAGGCCCCAGCCACATCGAGTGTGGTGGGCGGGGCCTATTTTCGCACCTCTGTTGCGCATTTAATTCTACTGGCAAGCAGCAAGAAACTTCTCCTGAGGCCCTGTTATTTATCCTGAGGGCCTAATCGAAGCTTTCATACCTTGCTATCGTTCCCTAAGGGCAGGTAGGGCCACAGCAGAGCTGTGGCAAGGTGCTAATAGGGGTTTAGAAGGTTCCATCTTTCTCAATTGTCTGTAAACCAGACAAAAAGAGAGGCGTTCTTATGCTGTGTAGAAGACCTCTTTACCATGGGAGTGATCTGTCCAGTTCCAAAAGCAGAACAGGGACAAGGTTTCTACTCCAATCTGTTTGTGGTTCCCAAAAAAGAGGGAACCTTCAGACCAATTCTAGATCTCAAGATTCTAAACCAATTCCTAAGAGGTCCATCCTTCAAGATGGAGACCATTCGGACTATTTTACCAATGATCCAGGAGGGTCAATATATGGTCAATATATGACCACCGTGGATTTAAAGGATGCGCATCTACACATTCCTATCCACAAAGATCATCACCAGTTTCTCAGGTTTGCCTTCCTGGACAGGCATTACCAGTTTGTGGCTCTTCCCTTCAGGTTGGCCACGGCGCCAAGAATCTTCACAAAGGTGCTAGGGTCCCTTCTGGCGGTCCTAAGGCCGCAGGGCATAGCAGTGGCGCCTTATCTAGACGACATCCTTATTCAAGCGTCGACTTTTCAACTAGCCAAGTCTCACACGGACTTAGTGTTGTCCTTCCTAAGATCTCATGGGTGGAAGGTGAACATGAAAAAGAGTTCTCTTATTCCTCTCACAAGAGTTCCATTCCTGGGAACTCTCATAGATTCGGTGGACATGAAAAATTTTCTGACGGAGGTCAGGAAATCAAAGATTTTAACCACCTGCCGAGCTCTTCATTCCATTCCTCGGCCATCAGTGGCTCAGTGTATGGAGGTAATCGGACTTATGGTAGCGGCAATGAACATAGTTCCGTTTGCTCGCTTACATCTCAGACCACTGCAACTATGCATGCTCAGACAGTGGAATGGGGATTATGCAGATTTATCTCCTCAGATAGATCTGGATCAAGAGACCAGAGACTCTCTTCTTTGGTGGTTGTCACAGAATCACCTGTCCCGGGGAATGTGTTTCCGCAGGCCAGCGTGGGTTATAGTGATGACGGACGCCAGCCTTCTGGGCTGGGGTGCAGTCTGGAATTCCCTGAAAGCACAGGGTTTGTGGACTCAGGAGGAGGCCCTCCTACTGATCAATATTCTGGAATTAAGAGTGATATTCAATGCTCTTCAGGCATGGCCTCAGCTGGCTTTGGCCGGATTCATCAGATTTCAGTCGGACAACATCACGACTGTAGCTTATATCAATCATCAGGGGGGAACAAGGAGTTCCTTGGGGATGATAGAAGTTTCCAGGATAATCTGATGGGCAGAGACTCACTCTTGCCATCTATCAGTGATCTATATCCCAGGGATAGAGAACTGGGAGGCAGATTTTCTAAGTCGTCAGACTTTTCATCCGGGGGAGTGGGAGCTCCATCCGGAGGTGTTTGCTCAACTGATTCAGCTATGGGGCACACCAGAATTGGATCTGATGGCGTCTCGTCAGAACGCCAAGCTTCCTTGTTACGGATCCAGGTCCAGGGATCCTCAAGCAGTACTGATAGATGCTCTAGCAGTACCCTGGTCGTTCAACCTGGCTTATGTGTTTCCACCTTTCCCTCTTCTTCCGCGTCTGATTGCCAGAATCAAACAGGAGAGAGCTTCAGTGATTTTGATAGCACCTGCATGGCCACACAGGACTTGGTATGCAGACCTGGTGGACATGTCATCGCTGCCACCATGGACTCTGCCACTGCAACAGGACCTTCTGATCCAAGGTCCGTTCAAGCATCCAAATCTAATTTCTCTGCAACTGACTGCTTGGAGATTGAACGCTTGATTTTATCAAAGCGGGGTTTCTCCAAGTCAGTCATAGATACCTTGATTCAGGCCCGAAAGCCTGTCACCAGGAAAATCTATCATAAGATATGGCGTAAATATCTTTTTTGGTGCGAATCCAAAGGCTACTTATGGAGTAAGATCAGGATTCCTAGGATTTTGTCCTTTCTCCAAGAAGGATTGGAGAAGGGACTATCAGCTAGTTCCCTAAAGGGACAGATATCTGCTTTATCAATTCTACTGCACAAATGTCTGGCAGATGTTCCAGATGTTCAGCCTTTCTGTCAGGCTTTACTTAGAATCAAGCCTGTGTTTAAACCTGTTGCTCTGCCATGGAGTTTAAATTTAGTTCTTTATGTTCTTCAAGGGGTTCCGTTTGAACCCATGCTTTCCAAAGACATTAAGCTTCTATCTTGGAAAGTTTTGTTTCTAGTTGCTATCTCTTCAGCTCGAAGAGTTTCTGAGCTATCTGCTTTAAAATGTGACTCACCTTATCTTGTTTTCCATGCTGATAAGGTGGTTTTACGTACCAAACCTGGGTTCCTCCCTAAGGTTGTTTCTAACAGGAATATCAATCAGGAAATTGTTGTTCCTTCTCTGTGTCCTAATCTTTTTCTAAGAAGGAACGTCTGTTGCACAACTTGGACGTGGTTCGTGCCTTGAAGTTTTATTTGCAGGCAACCAAAGACTTTCGCCAATCATCTTCTTTGTTTGTTGTCTATGCTGGAAAGCGTAGAAGTCGAAAGGTTACAGCTACCTCTCTTTCCTTTTGGCTGAAAGCCGTTTGGCTTATGAGACTGCTGGACAGCAGCCTCCTGAAAGAATTACAGCTCACTGCAAGAGAGTGGTGGCTTCCACATGGGCTTTTAAGAATGATGCTTCTATTGAACAGATTTGTAAGGATGCGACTTGGTCTTCACTTCATACATTTTCCAAATTTTACAAATTTGACACTTTTGCTTCTTCGGAGGCTATTTTTGGGAGAAAGGTTTTGCAAGCAGTGGTGCCTTCCGTTTAGGTTCCTGTCTTGTCCCTCCCTTCATCTGTGTCCTAAAGCTTTGGTATAGGTATCCCACAAGTTAGGAGAATCCGTGGACTCGGTACATCTTGCAAAAGAAAACAAAATTTATGCTTACCTGATAAATTTCTTTCTTTTGCGATATACCGAGTCTACGGCCCGCCCTGTCTATTCAAGACAGATAGTATTTTTTTATGTAAACTTCAGTCACCTCTGCACCTTATAGTTTCTCCTTTTCTTCCTTGGCCTTCGGTACCTTATAGTTTCTCCTTTTCTTCCTTGGCCTTGGCCATATCTGTATTCTGAGACTAACATCATATTGTTCAATACATAGTTGGGTGCTGGAACAATAAGGGTCTTTTTTTCTTTCTATTCAAATATTAATTAAATACCCTTACCGTGCACTACACTGAGAAGTGTGTCCTTATATAGGATACACAATATTTATTCTCAGTGTATATAACTGTGATACTTATTAAACTAGGGGTGCTGGTACAATCTATATATATATATATATATATATATATATATATATATATATATATATATATATACACACACACACACATGTACACATGTGTATACATGTTTACTAGTTGGTGCAAAAGTTACTGATCCAGAAAGGAAAAAGAAAATAAGCAAGAGAAATTATTGAAAAAAACAACTTTATTTTATAATTTGATACAGTTTGGTACAAGAAAATTCTTCATACAAATCATACTTATTCACACACTTAAGCTTAATACATTCAACAGTTTTCTGCAAATCTGGGAATTCTATTTCCCATTTAAAGGAACACTAAAGTCAAAAATAAACTTTCATTATTCAGATAGAGCACATCATTTTAAACAACTTTTCAATTCACTTCTATCAGTAGCGGAACGTTTATACTTTATTTCTATGTGGAGGTGGTCTTTGATTGCATTGATACATAGCCTTGTGTATCTACCTTTGTTATATCAGCTAGCAGGGTACTATATTAGTGGGCTGGTCAAAGCCGTGTATTCAGTCACACCCTCTTTGTAGTCGCAATAGAGGGTGGGTTTTCCCCCTGGTGAGGCAGTAGTCCTTTCCACGTTGAGGTTTTCCTGGTTCACATTGGCTTCCCAGGAGCTCTTTGTTGTAGACGTACCCCATGTGGCTGTTGTCCGCTATGATGTGAATCAGGGGCACTTCCGGTTTATGCTTCTGCATCTTGGCACCAATCACAATGGACTATCGGGTGTGTTTTTATGCTGAGGAGATCAATCACCTAGTGTGAAAGATAGATGTCTGTACTCGTATTTCTTGATAGCATGGATATCTGTTATCTGATACATATCCACAGTGTGTTCCTTATTTATGCAATGTTTTTTTTCTGGTGCACAGCTCTATAGTATATCCACTCAGCTCAGTATATAAGATCTAGTAAGAATTTTTAGTATTATATTTATGTTCACTTGTTTTATGCAACTGTGTATGTCAACAATATTGATGGGTATGGCAACCAGTTGTGGTGCTTTTCAAAGAGGGGTGGGTGTTGGGTAACACTTTAAATTTCACATGTTCACACAGTTTGTTTGTCTGAGGAAGAGGAGAGTATCCCCAAAAAAATAATTCAAACAAAGTGCTTTTTGTATAGTAATTTTTTATGCATTTATTGATTATGCAATTCTACTGTGCTGAGTGGTCCTTAAAGGCAGAATGGGAGTAAATACATTCAACTGTCAGATACATCAAAATTAGTAACTAAATAAGTGTACAAGACAACATTTTTGAAATGAAGAATTTACATGTTGTAAAAAAATAAGGGAGAACAATATTCTAAGAGCAGATAAATAAGGAAGCCTGGGAGGAGGCTGTAAAAATATTTAGGCACATAAGGGAGATCCCTTGAAATAAGGGAGGGTTGGCTACATGTACATTTATGAGTTTCTTAAAGGGATAGTCATAGAGCATGCAGTTTTCAGCAACTTTTAATTTACTCATATTATCAATTTTTCTTCATTATCTTGGTATCTTTATTTAAAAAAGTAAGAATGTAAGTTTAGGAGCTGGCCTATTTTTAGTTCAGCACCTGGATAGCGCTTGCTGATTGGTATCTAAATGTAGCCACCAATCAGCAAGCGCTACCCAGGCGCTGGACCAAAAATGGGCCAGATCCTAAGCTTAAATTCTTGCTTTTTCAAATAAAGATACCAAGAGAATAAAGAAGAAAAAATAATAGTAGTAAATTAGAAAGTTGCTTAAAATTGCATGCTCTATCTGAATCATGAAAGTTCAATTTTGACTTGACTATCCCTTTAAAGCTAGATTTCTCCATGGAGTTACCATGGAGATAAGACAGAACCTCATAAACTCATATCTTTACCAGCTCGGGACACTTGCTTCAGTTCTCAACTCTGGCACTTGTCCAGGTTATACTCACCTATAAACCACTATCTTATTATGGAAATCATAATGCTCATGCAATTGAAGTTTTCAAATACATTAAATAAATTGTGCACATGTTGCAAATTAATATCAAAATCATCAATCTTCCCTCTGTCCATGGAGATGTTATCATTTTCCATCTTAAAACATTTAATACTGTTTTTGCAATCTGTCCTCCTGATTGCATAAGGTCAAATGGACAATTTTTCTAAATATCATCCCAATGTTTAGGATCCTCATTGCCAGAAAAAATGAAATGTATTTATAATGGCATATTAATGAAGACAAGTGAGATTGCTTTTCACTTTCACAAAAAACACTCTGGGAGTTCTTTCCACATGGGTTGTTCCTAGACTATATCAGTTAGAACTCAATATCCTGATTTCATGCGTTTTTTCAGAATTACAAATTCCTAATTTGACACACCTTAAAGTGCTTATGGACATCTGCTAAATTATGTTTCTGTGCATGTTGGTTTATATATTATTATTACCAGTTGTGTATTTAAAAACCAACTGCCTACAAAAAAAAGTCAACATATATAAACTGTAATGAATCATATATATATATATATTTATATATCATTAATATTACTAAAATTAATTCAATTGAATTAAAGAATTACATATAAAAATTGTAATGTTTCTAAATGCAGAGAAAGAGATTGTATATATAGATATTTTGTGCCACATTGCCAAGTTTTAACTTGGTAACTGCATAAATAGTAGATAGTAAGAAGTTAGTTTATAAACTTAGCTATTACTAATTGTAAATAATGTAGCAGTCATAAGGGAAGTGGATAAAAAAAATGTGTCTGGTTACTTAAAGGGATAGTCTAGCCAAATTAAAATTTCAAGATTCAGATAGGGCATGCAATTTTAAGCAACTTTCTAATTTACTGCTATTATGATTTTTTTTTTCCGTTGTCTTAGAATCTTTATTTGAAAAAGCAAGAATGTAAGCTTAGTGGCCAGTCCATTTTTGGTTCATCACCTGGGTAGCGCTTGCTGATTAGTGTCTAAATGTAGTCACCAATCAGCAAGCGCTACCCACGTTCTGAACCAAAAATGGTCCGTCTCCTTAGCTTACATTCTTGCTTTTCAATTAAAGATATACTAATAGAATGAAGAAAAATTGATAATAGGAGTAAAATAGAAAGTTGCTTAAAATTGCATGCTCTGAGGCCTATTTATCAAATGTCTGTCGGACCTGATCCGACAGTGCGGATCAGGTCCGACAGACATCGCTGAATGCGGAGAGCAATACGCTCTCTGCATTCAGCATTGCACCAGCAGCTCTTGTGAGCTGCTGGTGCAATGCCGCCCCCTGCAGACTCGCAGCCAATTGGCCGTCAGCAGGGGGTGTCAATCAACCTGATTGTACTCGATCGGGTTGAATTCCAGCGATGTCTGTCCGCCTGCTCAGAGCTGTTTCTGGCGAGTCTATAGGCTCACCAGAAACACGGTGAAAATGGGCCCCTATATCTCAATCATGAAAGTTTAATTTTGACTAGATTATCTCTTTAAAGTTAAAAGGACAGTAAAGTCAAACTTAGCCCCTTCACGACCTTATGACGTTCTATGCCGTCCTAACTGCAATGGGCTTTAAAGCCCTCAGGACGGCATAGAACGTCATTGCCGTTTGGCTGTACTAAAACCAAAGGCACTTCCTGAATGGGGTCGTGGGCTGGAGGGGGTGCCTAGCATTATAGGTACTCCCCCCTGACACAATTCCATAATTGATTTCAGTTTTTTACTTATTTGTTTACATCAGAGCTTTGTTCCGATGTAGACAAATAAGTTTGGGCGAAAAGGGGTTAAACATTCATGATTCAGATAGAGCATGCAATTTTAAACAACTTTTCAATTTACTTCTATTATCAAATTTGCTTTGTGCTCTTGGTATCCTTTGTTGAAATTTAAAGCTAGGTAGACTTATAAGAGCTTAGGAGCATGCATGTGTCTTTGGCAGTCTATGGTAGCAGTGTTTCCAACTATGTACTGTATAACTGCTGTAAACATTATTTCAAACATAACTGCAAGATGGCTAAAGATTCATGCATGCTCCTGAGCTCACCTAAGATTACTCTTTGACAAAGAATGCAAAGAGAACTAAGCAACATTGATATTAGGAGTACATTGGAAAGGTGTTTAAAGCTACATGCTCTATGTAATAAACATAAGTTTAATTTTGACTTTACTGTCCTTTTAATAGCTTGATGATATGTTTTCAAGCTACCTCTGAGGTGGCCGATAGCAATCAATAAGGGAGTGAAAGGGTGTATGTGTGTTTTTTACCAATGACCGACAGACATTTCCAATCAGTACAAACAGGTGCCTATAAAAGGCTGAAGTATGAGTTAATACTTAGGTATCTGATGACGGCTTAGGCCGAAACGCGTTATACCGTTTGTTCTGTACTTGCAAGTATAATTTTATGGTTTTTTACCTGCTGCTAAATTAATAAATGCTTATTAGTGCTTTCCTGTGCTCCGTTTTTTTTCTATTTTTGAATTATAGGCCGACAGCAATCAGCCCGATCAAATACGATTGGGTTGGTTGACACCCCCTGCTAGCGGCCGATTGGCCGCAAATCTGCAGGGGGCGGTATTGCACCAGCAGTTCACAAGAACTGCTGGTGCAATGATAAATGCCGACAGCATTCTTTTGGCTATTCAAATCAGCCAATAGAATTTCATTAGCTCTCATCCTATTGGCTGATTTGAATTTGAAGAATCAAATCAGCCAATCGGAATTCAAGGGAAGCCATTTCTAATCGCGTACCTTGAATTCACTATTCGTGTACGGCGGCGATCGTACAAAGAGGATCCTCCACGCTCCATGGCTCTGCAGTCGCCAGTCTTCAGTTCCAGGGTCGCCGGTCTTCAGCTCTGCGGTCATCGATCTTGAGCTGCGCCCTCCGCTCTGCGCAGGATTGTTCCTTAAGAAGAGAGAAGAGGTCGCCGCTTGGAAGAAGACTTCACCGCATAGAACAGGACCTTCTCCATCTGACTTCAGGAACGGTGAGTACCAACCTGGGGGTTAGACTTAGGTTGTTTTTTTTTTAAAAATGTATTTATTTTTTTATTTAGATTAGGTTGGGCACTTCGCAAAAGAGCTAAATTCCCTTTCAAGGGCAAAGCCCAAACAAATGCCCTTTTCAGGGAAATGGGTAGTTTAGGTTTTTAAGTGTTAGGTTTTTTATTTGGGGGGATTTGGTGGGTGGGGGGGGTTTTACTGTTAGGGGGGACTTTGTTTATTTTGAATGTAAAAGAGCTGTTTAACTTAGGGCAATGCCCTACAAAAGCCATTTTAAGGGCTATTGGTAGTTTAGAATTAGATTAGGGGGTGTTTATATTTGGGGGGGAGACTTTTTTTTATTTTTATAGGGATTAGGTTTAATTTTTTAAATTTTGATAATTTGTTTATTATTTTCTGTAATATTAGATTTTTTTTATTTTCCATAATTTTAGATTAATTTTAACTTAGTTTTTGTTATTTTTAAATTAAAGTTAGGTTTTTTTATTTTAATAGTAACTTTAGTATTTTTTAATGTAGGCAATTTGGGTTAATTTAGGGGTGTTAGGTTAGGGGGCTTAGTAATTTAATTATTTAATTGCGTTGTGGGCTTTGGCGGTTTAGGGGTTAATAGATTTCTTAGCATTGTGTTGGGTGGGTATGGTGGGTATGGTGGGTTAGGGATTAATACTTTAATAGGTTTATTGCATTGTGGGTTAATTGCTTATTAGGGCTAAATAGTTTTATTAGGTAGTTTGCGATGTTGGGGTTTGCAGATTTAGGGGTTAATACTTTAGTTATTACTTGCGGCGTGGGTTTGATGACTGATATAGGGGTTAATAGTTTAGTTATTACTTGCAGTGTGGGTTTGATGGTGGATTTAGGGGTTAATAATTTAATTATTACTTGCGGGTGGGTTTGATGGCGGATATAGGGGTTTATAGTTTAATTAGGCATATTGCGTTGTGGGGGGGTTTGTCGGTTTAGGGGTTAATACTTTTATTAGTTCCGAAGTGGGTTTGATGGCGGATATAGGGGTTTTATACGTGTCAGGTTTATTTTTGGGAGGTCGGTTAGTTTACGGGATATTTTATATATTTTTTTATTATTCTTAGGCGCCGGCAGTTTCTAAAGTGCCGTAAATCACTAGCGGCTCCAGAAATTTGTATTTACGCTCATTTCTGGACATCGATAGTTTATCCGACTTACGGCACTTTATGAACTGCCGGTGGGGTTTATTGGATAGAGGTAAAATTACGGGCGGCGCAGGTTGCAGCGCTTGCACTGAAGCCTGCACCGTATATGTAATCTCGCACAGGGAGTGCAGAAGCTGGAATGGAAAATATTTCAAAATGAATCTGTGTCAAAGCTTAGTGCAAGGTAACCTAGCTTTGTAATGTTAAATTTGAGAAATGCAATTTGCTCTATGAGCTGCCAAGACATTTGTGAGCACTGAGTGTTCAGTATATTACCAGTTAATGTAAACACTCGCTCAATTTGCATGGTGGTTGGGGGACAAGAGAGGAGCTCCTGAGCTACTGTAGCCAGGGTAGGCCACTTATTAGCTCAGAGGGTCTGCTGTAGGAGAAAGAGGAGGTTCGCAAAGATAAGCCTTTACCATCTCTTTGGCACTTGTACTACTCCCCCTTCGGGCTTCAGTGGGTCCTACCAAACAGTCTACTGCCCCTAACCAAAAAGCAGGTGCTTCACTAAGCTGTGTTGTGCTGCAGCTGCTGGTAAGAGATGAAAAATCATATCTGCCTCCTGCTGCTGCACTTCTTCCTCACATGCACCATGTGAATCAGTTTGTCCCTCCAAGATGTCAGGTTATCAGTTCTGAATGCCATTTTCCTCTTAATTATGTGATTATACAAGGTGGCCAGCATCAGTTCAGAGCATTTCTCCAGACCCCATGTGACTTTTCAACTGTTTCTTCAGCCTCCTGACAAATGCTGCTACTTCACTGCTTAGTACCCCACCAGGAACCACTTTGCAATTTTCCAAAAAAAGGCATTCATCTTGCTCAATAGGTGAGTGATGACTTGACCCAGACTGCCAGTGTTTTGGCTCAAGTTCTTGGTCACATCCCTAAAAAGTTAGGCAGGTATGACCAATCATACCTGCCTAATGGACTCCCAATGCTAATGTATTGATCAGAAACCATAGAATGGATAGCCCTCTGCTGCTCCAAGATACGTTCCAGCATATCCAAGGTTGAGTTCCACCTAGTAGTTATGTCTTACTTAAAACAGTGATGGGGAAACCCTGCCCTCTTCTGTTCCTGCCTAAGGAGAATGTGGAGAATGTGGGCACTGAATAATGCACACCGATAAAGTCACCCTCAAGGAGAGACTTCATCATATTGATTTCTCCGTCGGTAACAACGTATACCATTTTTTCCTTGGTGCCTGTCCGCTCTCCTACCCACTGCGCCACCATCCTCATTGAGCCTGCAATATATTTTCAGTGGTATGCTGTTCGTCCAACATCTTGCAAGTAGGAATGATTGGTATCCCTGCTGATCTACCGACCTGCTCCTGCCATGACCAGAGCTGCCTGCCATTGCATCACCACTAGCACTAACACCACTACCCTCATCCTCATTATGCGCCCTCTACTGCCACCAGTGTGCTGTTAGGGTGAGGAAGATCTAATGGCTGCTAGGAGAACTCCATAAGTTGGTGGTAAAGTTTACTGACTGTCCAGAAGCCTTCCCCAGCTCCTCCTTTAACACAGCAATGCAGGATCGGTATAGTGAAGGGACTGTGCTCCTGCTGAAAGTGCTGTGTGAAGGGAGTTGGTATTGGGGGACAGCTGCTTCCATCAACTGATTGAAAGACGTCCCTTCCAGCATGGTGAAGAGCACAACACTGACTGCTGCCAACTGACCTATCAGACAGGTTCAATTTCTGGATTGCTGCCTGGACATCCCCCTAAAATGAAACCCCCAAAATCCAGTAAGGTGGGCTGAACACATGGTTTTGATGTTGACAGTGGTACCTGACCCTGTTGATTGACATTACTAGAAGTAGTCCCCTACCCTGACTACTTCTAGTAGTGCTACTCCTAGTAAGTGACATTTCCAGTCCTGAGACTGTTACCCTGCCTTCTTCTCTCAATAACTCAGATGTGTGGTGCATGTTTGTTCATCCTGGAGCTGGTGAAATGACACAACACTATCCCATAGCTAACCTCTTTGCCACACAATTTGCACTTAGCAAGGCAGCCATGTCTGATGCT
The DNA here is from genome assembly GCF_027579735.1 of Bombina bombina. Taxonomy (NCBI): domain Eukaryota; kingdom Metazoa; phylum Chordata; class Amphibia; order Anura; family Bombinatoridae; genus Bombina; species Bombina bombina. Next base: position 1,003,466,788 of record NC_069503.1, read on the forward strand.
AATAAAGTGTTCCCACACCTGTGAGTGAAGTGAAGAAGTTTCTGCCTCTGCTTGCCCTTTTAACCCAGTTTAGGTCTCCTTGCTGGAACTTTGAGATGTGGCAATGCTAATTCTTTCTGCCCCCCGCCCGGAACACTTTTTTCCTCTCTTAGTGGTAGTGGTGGTGGTTAGTAGTGGTGGCAGCGGTGGTGAAATGGTCAGTGAATCTACTACTAACAGAGATTGCACCACTAGCGGAATTGACTACATGGGTAGTGGGTGAGGCTGTAGTAGGAACTTGCTGCTCCTCAACAGGGGATGATGGTGGTGATGAAGAGAATACAGGAGGAGACTGCTAGTTTAAAAGTGTTAAGAAAATTGTGCTGCTGCTGCCCATCACACACGGACTCTGTGGTGGTATCTCTTCCTTCTCCATCATCTCTTCAGACTCATAATCAAGTTCCTCTTGGTCTAGAGTAAAGGCAGACATTGCATGAAACAGATACTGGAGAAGTTCAATACTTCCCTCTTCTCCCTGCCTGCTTGGCACAATGAGATCTTCTACATCTCCTGCAGACTCTTCTCTAGTGCTGCTGCTGCACTTGCTCAGAGAGAACCTTTAAGATTTTAAAAAATCCAACTTGAGGCTCCTATAAAACATTGAGGGAATAAGAAATGTGGTGGAACTGGCATTGGTAGAACTGAAGGTGGCACTGTTGTGAACACTGGTGCAGGTGGTTTTGAGTGTAGACTGTGTAAAGAGCAGAAATGTGCATGGGTGCCGCTTGGTAACCTCGGACTCCCTCCTAATCCTAGTATACGAACACACAAGGGCAGGATACTTCAGCCGACTCACGCCCTCCAAATGTTAATCTCTTAATCGCTCTCTTAATCTGTTTATTAAACACTAGTTATTATTGTATTGTTTTGTCAGCGAATAGGTTAACATGTTATGAATGCTTTTTGATATAGCATAGAGATAATTTTTGGTTAAGATACTTTTTCAATATGTAATAGTCTAATAAGTAGCAATTCAAAATATGTAGCAATTCGATATATGTACAAACACAACTGTGGAGAAACATTTTATAGGTGGTAGGGGTTAAACTGTAATTAATATGCTAATTGTTCTTACTTTCACAGGATTGGTGTATTGTTGTTTAAAATGAGTTGTCTATGAATAAGGCTGTATTTGCCGAAACGCGTTAGAGACTTTCCTGATGAGAAGCTTTGTTTTTATGGCTTTTTTATGCTGAATGTACACTGTCTCAAAAAGTACTACATTTTTATCTAAGCATCTGGAGGCTTGCCAGAGTATTTTTGTGTTCTAAAAGGAGTTTACCCTGGCCCTCCCTTTTATCAGTAAACAAGTGCCAACGGGCACGAAACGCATATGATGCGGGTGGTCTAAGTGCCTCCTATCACCTTGTTTGTGTATTTTTGGTTCTATTATGTTCCTCCTTGTTTTTATGCAACAATAAAGATGAACTGCTTTTTCATTTAATACCGTTGTCGGATCTTCAGTGCCAGGATCTTGTGTGGATGTACGTTACATTTGGCCTATCCAGGAGCTCATCGGTGTGCACGTGACCGACACTCCCACCGTGTGCGTGTCTAGATAACTATAGAAAAAAATATTTAAATAAAAATGTGCAGTTATGTGAACTATTTACAAGAAAGAAAATGTATATTCCACAAAAAGGCAGCAGGCCTACCTATCAGTAGCAGACTATGCTCCCACGTCAATATTATTAATAAACTAAACTAATAAAGTGAAACTAACAGCAAGAAAATAGAATGTTTATGGACACAAAGGGTTAACCTTTTTTGTAAATGTGTTGTTGCCCAAATTAAGGCAGCAGGACTACCTATCTGTTACAGGCTATGCACACACAGCAATATAATTACATTTTAATAAACTAAATATGCAGTTAAAGCCAAGAAAATATAATGTGTAATGTACGTGAGATATTTCCTTATCAGACCAATCCTGGCCAGTAGTCTTCTGATCCCAGCATCAAGTGGAAAGATAAGAAAAAATCCCAGAGCTAAGTATAACAGTTTGAAGGAATAAAGAAGTACAGGAACAGTTGACACAGACACCACAAGTTGCAAGGGTTTATGAGGAGCAGATCACAGGCCCATGTAGGGTTCAGAAGTAAGCAGACAGTACTGAGAAACACAAATATAAAAGAAATGCTCACATGGCAGTGCACGGTTCAGTGAGAACTGACAATCCAATGTTTCTGAGAATCCAAGGGTTAAGCAAAGGAAGGGTCACTAGGAAATGCAGGTTTCAGTAACATGCAGGCAGTCCAAGCTTACTGGGTATCAAAAGGGGTTAAGCAGAAGGATGGTCAATAGGCAATGCAGGGTTCAGTAACAAGCAGGCAGTCCAAGCTTACTGGGTATCAAAAGGGTTTAGCAGTAGAATGGTCAAGAGGCAATGCATGGATAACAAATGCTACTGAGATACAAGGCTAGTATTCCCGGGGATTGAGGGTCAGAAGGAGTATCCCCCTTTTCTGTTTTTTTTCCCTTCCCCAGCACCATCCTCTTTTATTTTTTCCCTGGTTCCCTCTAGCCAAGTGCTACGAGGGGTTAACCATAAAAATGCCGATGAAATATTGTTATAGGTTGATTAACGGTTTATGTTTTTCCTGCTTAATCATGTTGTTTGATTTTATCACATGCTATATATGGTAACAAGAGTGAATCTTGTATTTTTGTTTTTCGTCAACCAATAAAGAGACATAAAAAAAAAAAGAGGCAATGCAGGGTTCAGAAACAAGCAGACAATCCAATCTTTCTGAGTATCAAAGGGTTTAACAGTAGAATGGTCAATAGGTAATGAAGGTTTCAGTAACAAGCGCAATAGTAAACAGCAAAAAAAAGCACCTAGGAGTACACAGAGGCAAACCTGCACTAGGGAACTTACAGACTGAAGAAGTTTACCTTAAATAGGGGCAGGCTCATGCCTAGGTGGAAGCACAGGTGTACAGGAAATGGGCAGAGTAGCAACCACGGCATGCAGTGATGACGTCACCACCGTACGCCGCACAATAACCAGATGCGGCCATGGCAACGACCAGGAGGAGCGAGGGTGGCGGTATGATAGAATGTTTATGCGCAAAAAATGTTTAAGCTTTATTGTAAACTTTCTTTTGTCCATATTAAGGCAGCAGGACTACCTATCTGTCACAAGCTATGCTTCCACAACAATATAATAATTAAATTGCAATGCAGGAAGAACATAGGAATGTAAAATATGCATTTTGCGCATCATATTTTCGTAATTTCAATTTTAACGTGGTCAGGTTAGTGTACATGAAAACTTAGCAATCTTAAAACGTGTTATTGAAATGTTACATATAAAATATTAAAATTTAAAAAAAAATATTACAAATTATACTGTCAAATATTCTAAATAATTCATAGAATATGTCTATATATTTCATAGTATGTTTCATAATTTTTAATAATTAAAATATATATACTGTATATTTTATATGTAATATTTTAATAACCTTCTTTGAGATTACAAAGTTTTCATATGTGCTAACCGTGTTAAATTCTAAATCCCGAAACACCATGCACAAAACACATATTTTACATTTCCACATATAAATGAATGTACTTTTTACTATTAAATATATATTTCTAAATATATACTGTTTATGTAAAATACATATCTACACTTATATATCTATAGGAATAGATATATAGGTATAGGTATATACAGATAGATATAGAAATATGTATTTATAATAAAAAGTATGTTATCCAGTAAGTGAAGAACATTGAAATGTTAAATATGTACAGTAAATCTAAAAGAAAAAATAGTAACTCTTAATCCAGCACATTGGGATAGATAAAAATAATAAAATTACCAGGATTAGTACTATCCTCAAGAAAACACAGGCAGATAGCAGGTCATGTTGTTAAACAATTTATCTGAAATCAAAATTATAGCAAAAAAACAGTGTACATATTATAAATTTGTGTGGCAACAAAATTAAACGTCTGAAAGTCCCATGTTATTCTGTGAATCGTATTGAGAAACCCTATATAGAGGCCTCTATTCCAGGGTATAAATAAAAAAGCTTATTCCTGGTTTACTTTTCGAGACAATAAAGTCCCATTAATAGGTCTCCAAGAGTGTAAAGCATCCTGCAATTTGTGAAAGTCTATTTGGAAAACAGGTAAAGTGAACAGTTCCGTTGTTATTAATCTCAATTTCCACAACAGCAGATATAACAGCGTTCACGATTAGCCTAAGATCGACTTAGGATCAGATGCAACAAGGCAGGTAATTTAACAGTTATACTGTAATATCGCTACTTACACAGCAGCTAGTATGGCGGTTAGGTGGTTAACTTAAGATCGACTTAAGACCCCGTATACCAGTGTCAATGTGTATCCGCTTCTGATATTAAAATGATTGTATTACCTGTTCTTTGAATTCCTTTTGTCTCAAACGTATCCAGAATGTGCAAGGCACTTAGTGGTAAATCCCACGCCTTTCTTGTTTGCAGGACGCTGTACTTTTGGCTCCTTACGACTCCACAATGTAATCAGGGCTTCAGCGTGTGCTCGGTAGAGATCAGCTGTTACTGCACTGGCTTTCCAAAGCAGCTACGCACGTTTCACCCACAAAGCATTAGGCTTCTTCCGGCTGAGTTTGTAATTACTTGCAGATCTGTGTTGCCTTAAGTCTGCCTGAAAACTCCTCCTTTTTCCTTTATTAGATTGCCAGGTGTATAGTTTGTATCCACAATCAAATACTATGTTGCCACAAATGTTACCATGATGCTAATTTCACAAAAGCAATATAATATTTCCAAAAACGGATTATATCTCACAACTAATACAATCTATATACAAAATAATTATCGTAATCGAAACATTTCAGAATGACCCATTATACTTGCAATTATAAATAATTATTTAGCCCCAAATTTTTCTGTAAGATTTAAGCAAAAACCTAAGGTGTTACAGTTCACATTAATATTAATGTTCATAAAAATGGTGCATAATTGATTTCTTCATTTAGACCTAGGGGTTTCAATGATTTTAAATTATATATCCATTTGCATTCCAATGGCAAAAGTTAAGTTTTTAAAACTTTTGCAATTGGAATGCAAATGGATATATAAAATCATTGAAACCCCTAGGTCTAAATGAAGAAGTTAGGGTGTAGACATAAAATGTATTTCCCCATAGGAATCAATGGGGCTGCGTTAAGGAGTTTTACGCTGCTTTTTTGCAGGTGTTAGACTTTTTTCAGCCGGCTCTCCCCGTTGATTCCTATGGGGAAATCGTTCACAAGCACGTTACACCAGCTCACCGCTAAAGTAAGCAGCGCTGGTATTGGAGTGCGGAAATGAGCACAATTTTGCTCAACGCTCACTTCTAGTCTTTTAATTACAATTTGTAAAAGCCCGTAATACCAGCACTGCAGGTAAGTGAGCAGTAAGACAAAACTGCTCATTAGCACCGCACAGCCTCTAACGCAAAACTCGTAATCTAGGTGATAAATATTTAAATACATATATACACACATATATATGCATACATACACATATTTACTCATAAGTATGTATGTATCTCTATGTTAAAGCCTTTGCATGTTTGTTTGTTTTTAAACACCTGAGATCTCATATCTTTGAGCCCTTATAACTTTTGAATGCAAGTAGTAATATTAGGGATATCTCGTCAAACTTAATTTGACAGGTACCATGCCCCTTTATATGCAAAACCCCTCCCCTTTATAGGCAAATCCCCGCTCCTTTATATGCAGATCCCCGCCCACTTTCCTCCCAATATTTCCACCCTACCCGCCCACTATTTTCCATATTTTACGCCCCTTTTATGGCTTCTTTTAAGAGGGTAATAGCATTTCACAAGGAATGTGAAAAGAAGAAATAAAATTGATTTGCTTAACAAAGGCTGAAGTTTTTCAGCGGAAATGCGTTGCAACACTCCATACCCGACAAATCTAACCACAGACAAAGTCAGCCGTAGCGCTGTCAACACAGCAATAGCAGGACACACCCTTCAAAGGAGATCCAATCACAGCCTTGTCCGGAGAATTCACGGATTTTGGGGTGAACAGCTGTTAGGATGCTGAGAAAGACGGACTGCTCCAGCATCGGCGGACCGGTAAAATAAAACACGGAATTCACTTCAAAGACACTTATGGACCGACAAACAAGGTCTGAAAAATAAAGGTATATTAGGAACAAGTGCACTTGTTAGGACTGCCACATAATGATAAATATCAAATAACGGACAGGTGACTCATAAGAATAAGCACGGCCGGGTGTGTATGTGATATCATATCATGGGAAACAGACAGCAAGTATTTAGCTGAAGTATTATGCCCAAATGACATTGTATATTGCTGATTCATGTTTGGATGTAACAAATTTCTAATTTAAACACTGTTTTGTGTCAATAGTGAGACTATACAGATATTTTTAAACATAACTATTAAGTTTAAAATGTGCCAGTAGTTAGACAGTGTATATTTTTTATACTATTAGTAATTTGATATAGAGCATACACCTGTGATATAAAAGAATACAGGAACGGCTTTTATTTATAAGCTTAGATTCAGAAGGTTGGCCAACCATACGGATTATCTTGGGCTATATAATTATTTTAACTGTTTTTATTCTGGTATATAAGGCCTTTTTTCTACATGCTTTGGTCTCTGTAATTTTATAGAAATAGAATAAAATTTTCTTTTTTATTATCAAAAAATTATTCTTTCTGTGTTCTCTTTTTGTGGGTAAAAGCCGAATAGGCGCTCATGGCTCTGCACCAAACCCCCCCTTTTAGGATAATTTTTTGGGAGTTTAGAGGAAGATCCCATAGATCCAAGAGCTTTTGTACCCTTGTAGCGCTGACTGTATAAATCCGTTTGAGTATGCATAAAGTACTCTATGGTAACACTACAGATTCAACTTATTTCTCTGCGGCTCATAAAACATACACAAGGATTGATTACATTTATGTTAGCCAGATTCTCCAACCAATACTACTATCTTCCACAATCCACTCCTGCGTATGGTCCGACCACTCCATGATCTCCCTTTTATTAGATGGGATCCAAGATACCAGAAGAGAGAAATCATGGACATATGACCTTCAATATTTTAAACATCCCTCAGTCCAAGACCAGATTCTACAACATTTAAGAGAATATAGACACTACCTCAAACCCACTATTCACATGGGCCGCACATAAGGCATATCTTAGAGGTTTATTAATTCAAGGTAAAACCACACACATCAAAAGGTTAAAACAACAGATCACTGATCTCCATCTGGAGATAGCCACACTGGAGAAAACCCATACATTTACTCAAAATAACACTACTCTACAAACTCTCCAGAGCAAAAGAATGACCCTAGTTAATTTATTGAATTCTAATGCCATGAAAGGGATACACAAATTAAAAGTTCAATACTATATCTTTGCTAATAAACCAGACAAATTCCTAGCACATAAAATATGTGAGAGATTGAGAACATTAACTATTCCCTTCATCTATTAGACAGATGGAAATCTAACCTCTAACCCCCAAGAGATAGCGGATGAGTTTGTACTTTATTATGGAAAATTATATGACGGACATAAAACCAAACCATCACCAGGCTTAGACACAGCTACACATGAATTCCTCTCAGAAACCTAATTAACAACCATATCTGATAAAGATCGAGAGACAGTCAACGCCCCTATTTCTGCTACAGAGATCACACAAGTCATTAAAGTCCTAAAAACTGGCAAAGCAGCAGGCCCAGATGGGTTGCCTGGGGACTATTAAAAAAAATGAAAACGATTCTGCTACTCCATATTACCAAATTCTGTAATTATATTCTAGAGGGACGCGAAATCCCACCAGAGATACTTGGAGCCAAAATTGCAGTCAACCCTAAACTATGTACTAGCTATCCCCCAATCTCACTCATCAACCAAGATCTCAACATTTTCACCAAAATACTAGCGAATCATTTAAAAACAATACTACCAGCCCTTATACACCCAGATCAAGTGGGATTTATACAAAATAGAGAAGCCCCTTACAATATCAGACGGATGTTAAGCATAACAGACTTTCTTAATAGGGGGAAGACACCTTCTCTGCTCTATGAAAATAAGGAAAATAGGGAACAAGTAATATCAATATATACCTCACAGAAAATACAATATTATTAGGGTAGTATATCCCCAATATTAATCTCAGATATATCGTGAGGGGTGCTCTATGTCAAATATAACAAGAAAATGTAGAAGGAAACACAGCGGCACCTACAGAGCACTCAAATACCACATCCATCAATTAGTAAAGAGAAAAGGGGAAAGAACCTCTCATGTTGCAATAAAACATAACATTTAATTGTATAAATTAAAAATAAAATAGTGTAGGTATGTGTGCAATAAGACCTAGATTAAAATACCTAAAGTAGTGATCCCCAGCATCCTGAAACAACACAATGAGAGTACAATAAGAACCAGTGAAATATCACAAATATATATCTATTGAGGTGACCACAGAAGCCATGGGCCCAGATAGCCAGGTGACAAGCAACACAAAATATTAAACTAAAGTTAGGCCTTTGATAAAGCCGTCAGGCGAAATGCGCATCAGGCATTTCTCCTCCTGATTCCCTTCAGCCTTTTTGTTAATTTGAGAACTAATTTGTTGTAATATTGGCTCTTTTCCTTGGTGACCACCCAGTTAATACCGGCTCTCACAAGCATACACTCTAGCGATCAGTAATTGCGTGAAGATTAATTAATATTTTGTGTTGCTTGTCACCTGGCTATCTGGACCCATGGCTTCTGTGGTCACCTCAATAGATTTATATCTGTGATATTTCACTGGTTCGCATTGTACTCTCATTGTGTTGTTTCAGGCTGCTGGAAATCACTACCTTAGGTATTTTAATCTAAGTCTTATTGCATACATACCTACACTATTTTATTTTTAATTTATACCATTAAATGTTATGTTTTATTGCAACCTGAGAGATTATTTTCCCTTTTCTTTTTACTAATTGATGGATGTGGTATTTGAGTGCTCTGTAGGTGCCGCTGTTTTTTTCTTCTCCATTTTCTTCTCTGCTTCTATCATTAGATGCGGAGAAGGAGTTTGACAGGATAGAATGGATATACATGCTAAAAGTTCTACATCAAATGGGTTTTGATGGTCCCTTCATTGCAGCGATATGGGCAATTTATTCCACACCAACACCACAAGTAGTATCAGCAGGTTATAGATCTAACTATTTCCCATTTTAAACAGGACAAGACAGGGGTGCCCCCTCTCCCCCTTAATATTTGCCATCTGTATCGAACCTCTTGCAGTCAGAATTCAACACTCAACAGACATTTCTGGAGCTAAAATCTCAAACTCTGACTATAAAGTAACATTATTTGCAGACAACATTCTTTTAACAGTCACCAAACCACTCATACCCCCCCAAATTTATATAACATACTACATAAATTCTCACAGATATCAGGATATAAATTCAACCTAGACAAATGTGAAGCCTTGCCAATCGCCCTACCACCTCCCACTAAAAAGGCCATAGACTTTGAATTTACTTGGGCAAAAAAATATATCAAATACTTAGGAGTTCAGTTGACATCCCAATTTAATCAACTGTATAAACACAATTATATACCACGCTTCAAATCTATCAGACAGGATATACATAAATGGAAGAAATATACTTTTTCCTGGTATGGACGTCTTGCAGCGGTCAAAATGAATATCTTCCCCCTCCTACTGTACTTATTCACAGATTTACCCCTAAAAATACCAAATGCAGATCTCTCAACATTACAAGCTGAACTGGTAGCATATGTTAGAGGCAACAAAAAAGTGAGAATATCGTCAATCACCCTAACAAGACACAAAAATATGGGGGAGTGGGTATCCCTAACCTACTTGATTATTATAAAGCCGCAAAAATCTCTCAAACAATGATACTGGGGAGACAACAGGAAGACATTCTCTGGCCTAAAGTGGAAGCGCAGGTTGAAGGGTTAACATACCCAGATGACATAATCTGAAAAGACCGAATAGGTAAAACACACTCACATAAATCACCTATACACGACTCTACCATACAAACTAGGAAATGGATGATAAACCACACTAAAATATTAAACTACTCCCTGAAGACACACACAACACTGTAGATAAATGGACTAACAAAGGCCTATATAGTGTGGCAGACATGTTACTTAACAAGAAACTTATGACATATACTCAGATCCAACGTAAACTGATATCTCTTAAGCTGCAATGGTTCCTATACCTCCAAATCTCCTCATCCATACAGAAATATTTAACTGGCACCACAAACCAACCTACCACAGCACTAGAAAAAAATGTATGCTTCAGAACACAGGCCAAAACATACAATATCCACCTTATACATCTCTCTACAAACACTAGCAACACTAAAACCCCAGGTATGCCTAAATGGGAAGATGATATAGGAACTACTTTTGAGAAACAAAAAATCAGCTTTATGGGCAGAGGTCTGTTGAGCGCGGACCTACATGAGAATTCTCTTAAAACGGCATTTAGATGGTACCTAACCCCAGTAATAATGTTGCACATGTCCCATGTAGGCTCCAACCTCTGCTATTTAGGCTGTGGAGAAGTGGGCACCTTTAAACACATGTGGTGGGAGTGTGGGGAAGGCAAAAAAATTTGGAGTTCTTTATCTTCTCTCATTAGCACACTTCTGGAAGAAGAAAGACACGTTACGATATCTCAAGCTCTACTGCACATTCAAAACAGAAAATATAACTCAGCCATAAACACTTTCATCAGAATACTTTGTACAGTTACCAGAACTAGTATAGCACGATGCTGGTAGATAGGGATACCCTTAGGGCTAGAAATAAAGAATAAAATACAGTTGATTTTTAGGATGTATGAGTCAGCGTCAAGGATACTAGACACAAGAGATGCTTTTGAGAAGATCTGGTTTTATTGGGTCATCAATAACGAATTAATAGCATAACATTCAGAACCACAATTCAAAACAATACTTTCAAATGAAACAGCCAAGCCGGTTTGATAATATGGTCTAAGTTAGAGAGACAGGGGGTTTGTAAATTTCAATTTAAAACTATCGCACTCAACTAGAAGATGACATCAATATTATAGTTTATTGACACTGCTTTCTTTTTAGCTTGTTTTTTCCTTTTTTTTTTCTTTTCATAAGTTTTGGTTATGTATACTTTTTTGCATCAATATTGCAGAATGTGAGATGATTTATTTGATCTTGATAAAGTCTAGTCACTAGATAAATAGCACAACTTGTATAGCATAGCTTTACCTACAGCATTCTCCAGGAATGGACATGAAACACTGGGATCAGATAATCTGATAATGTCACTGTACTCAAGAGACTTTGATCTGTTGCTATGAATGATCCACAGACTGTAACATAAATCCAGTTTTGGACTGAATCAAATGAAGGAGATATGTAAAATAACAAGCGATTTATTATGTTAGGTCATTACCTTGCTATTGATGATTTTGTTTGTTTATTTTTGTCTTTTCTTTTCTGTTTTTGCTTGTTCACAAATATAAAACTCAATAATAAAAATCATTTAAACATAAATTTAAAGATACTTGGGCTTGTAAATGGCCTGAGGGTTTGTACACTTAAATTAAATATATGTAATAAAAATTAAAAAAAAAATCAGTTTACCACCCATGTTAATTTAATCAAGATGCCTTCCCTTGCCTTGTATACTTTGGGGCTGATTTACCAAGCAGTCAATCGGCCCCAATGCATCTGTTTCCATGCAAGCCTTTAGGCTCGCTGGAAACAGGAGTTAAGAAGCAGCGGTCTTAAGATCACTGTTCCTTAACTCGTCCGCTGCATCTGAGGCTGCGGACATCAATCCGCCAGATCGAATATGATCAGGTTGATTGATACCCCCTGCTAGCGGTCAATTGGCAGCAAATCTGCAGGGGGCAGCATTGAACAAGCAGTTCACCAGAACTGATTGTGTAATGATAAATGCCGAAAGCGTATGCTGCCGGCATTTATCAATGTCTGGCGCTACAGCGCTTATCTTAGTGATAATATGCAAACAGTCTAGTAACGTTTCATTTTAAAACCTTTAAACAGCAAAGCAAGACACCAAACTTTAGTCTTAGTAAATTCCAACAAAAAAAAATATTTAGAGGGAGTATTTTATTTTTTTTTACTAATATTTACTTGTATTGTTAGCAACTCGGAATTTGCCAAGTACTGGATTAACAGATTGTATCTGTACACTCTTTGGTTTCAATATCAACAATTTACAATATTTTGGCCTAGCATACATGTTACATGGTAAACCAAGCCAATATTTAGATCCTGCTTTGATAACTACTATTAAAGTGTGGTAAATGATTAGAAGAAAGTAATTTGATAATGATCTTGTTTCTCTCTGGCTGTTTACAGAAAATACTTGCATTTTATTCGTTTTGGATAATATGTTTATGCAATTGGACTGTAAAGTTACATGTACAGCTGGTGATGTGTTATTCACGTCAGACTGATCTGTCAATTGCTTTCTTTTTAAAATGTCATAGTAGTTCACACATTATATTGAATGTTTAAATGAGATTCTTACCCTTTCTTCAACACCCATTATCTTGGATATGTCCTGTTGATAATTTAAGGTGTAAAATTCAATTTATCTTATAGTCATTTATAACTTATACAACATTATTGAAGACTTCTCTGAGCTGTTTTCAATTCTGCATGATCAGAATAGTATGTTTTTGGCTGATTCTTGCTCTTGCAAACATGTTTTCTAGGGCAAGGCCGGATTGGCCTACTAGGACACCAGGACACTGACCGGTGGGCCGCAGCAGCTAGGGCTGGCCAGCTACATTTTAATGGGTGTGCCTTATTGTGAAGCAATGCAGCTTTATTACCTCCTTTTCTCCTCTGAGCTATAAGTATGAAGGTCGCAAAGTATTTCCTTTTAAGTTTAATTTCCTAGACCATTTACCATTTAGTAGCCCTCCTTTGAATGGTTTCTAGTGTCTTCTCAAGTCACATTGTGAGTCAGAGTGACACATTCTCCAGATCACATAGATAATGATTTCCACACTTTGATAGGGAGTAATGGGTGACCTTGGGTTGTATGGTGCCTTTAAAACAACAATCAAATTGCTTTATTAAAAACTATTATAATTTAAATTAAAAAAAGGAGGGTAATCCCCTTGTTTCTAGTCCAGTCCTGGTTCTTGGCAATCACAATATATTCTCAAATTCAGTCCCATTTTAGGCTTTTCGAATTGGACATCTATAGGCACTTGTCCTCCAATGGGCATTTTTGACATTGTTACAACTATTTCACAGCTATTTGCAGTCTATTATCTTGCACATATGTTAAATGGCCACATTAGACAGGAGAGGTTTATTAACATACTGTATATGGTATTGATTCAGTAAAGCTGATACAATGGTCTTAGTGTTGATAACTAATACATGAATAATAACAAATATAATTTAGATAAGAGTGATCATAAAATGGTTTCCATAGTTTAATGGAATTTAAGATGCTTTGTTTTAAAATAGCAAATTTTATTGACTTTGAGAATTTGAAAAATGTATAAATTGTGACAATGTATTCTAAAATAACAATAAAGGGGCCGATTTATCAATGTCTGTCCGACATGATACGCTGTAGAGTATCATGTCCGACAGACATCGCTGAATGTTGACAGCATACACTGTCGGCATTTAACATTGCACAGGCAGTTCACCAGAACTGCTTGTGCAATGCCGCTAGATTTGCGTCCAATCGTCCGCTAGCAGGGGTGTCAATCAGCCCGATTGTATAGGATCGGACGGATTGCAGACCGCAGCCTCAGAGGCAGCGGACCAGTTATGGAGCAGCGGTCTTTAGTCTGCTGCTTCATAACTGCTGTTTCCGGCGAGCCTGAATGCTCACGCGGAAACAGGGGCATCAACCTCCATTCGGAGCTTGATAATTGATGTAATAAAAAGCACTAAGCAGTGGCTTATACTTAATAGAAACCATTGCAATATGTATTATTCCTCATTTTAAAGGGGTTTTACCTTTTATTTATTCTTTTTTAGCTTAATCTGTGCATGGTCCATTACTTCCTGTCACAGCCTCACAAGTGGGCTGTGGTCTATACAGGTGGCAAAAGGAGGAGCTTCACCACTGTAAATGATTGCTAGGAAAATCATGAACTAGCTTTCACTGCTACAGTCAGTTTCTTGCCCATGCTCAGTAGAGGACTTTTGCTGTAAAAATGATGTGACAGAATCAAAAAAGCAAAAACTAAAAATGTTCAAATACCACGTCTTCTGAAAGACAATTCAAAGTATGCACTACTACTGAAATGTATTTATTTTTTATGTTGTTTTTTTTAATTCTGAATTTCTGATTCATGCTACTACTATTTACAGTAATGGTCATTACTTTGAACAGCCTATCAGAAGAGGTGGTAAAAAATACTTATGTACAAATGCCACCTCCTCAACTCATAGTATGTACTACTACTGAAAATAATTGTCCATTTCTTTTTAATACTATTCTGATTCTTGCTACTATTAGGATTATTTACAATGGTAGTCATTGCCTTAACAGAAGATGTTGTAAAGAACATGCATAAATAAAAATAGCAAAAAGTACTGCAAGAGTTGACTTCACAAAATACATGTGCATAAATATAAATATTAGTACAATATAAAATACAAATTAATATAAAAATTTAGTAATTTAGTAAAAATTTTGTAGTACCTGAAAATTGATAATGAGAGTCTGACTGAGGAACAGCAAGGGTCTCTATAGCAGAAGCTGATTTAGATCTTGCATGAGCATAAGTCATAAATCACCTAGCAGACCCCAGTAACAGGAAGTCAGTTTCTTGCCCATGCTCAGAGCAGGGCAGAATGCAACTTTTAATTAAGTTCTCAGCACGTCAACTCTCTTATCTCAATATCAGTGTGGTTACACCGAATTTCTAAGTGCTCATTTTTTTCACAATGGGTTACTTTTTATGTTTACTTTGATGTTACATATATTATTTCCTAAAGAAGTACTGTTTCATATTCCTTTAAATTGTTTAAGAAGCTCGGTCATAAGTGTGCACAGCAGATTTCATTAGGGTTTTTAAATGAAGAACTTAATTTAACTATAAAACTATATAATTATATAAACCCACTTTATTAAATGATAGGTTTAAGCTGTTGCTCCAATGCTGAGAAGAAGAAAAAAACTTGTGATCTGTGCTTGTTCCTGCGGGTTGAGGTGACCCACTATGAAAGGAATTGACTAGACACAGTGGGTTGCTTTTAACGAATTGCAGAATGTATTATTTGAATGTAAACACAACCTCACATCATTTTTAAGAAAAAAAGGATTAGAGGAACTTTGTGATACATAAACATGTGACCTGAGGTTTAGAATGTGTTTTAAAAACCGGTGAACACCGGAGGAATCATGCTGTTGCTTTTTGTCTGTCATGCTGACCTAAATTCACTAATTTTGGCTACCTCTCTGAGATGTATATTAACCTTAGACCTTGAGGAAGTTTCCAGTGTTACCGGTAATGCTCATTTTCCTACTTGATGAAAATTGCTTGATACTTTAATTTGTATTCCAGCCCCACTGTGACTCAAGCCCTAAAATAAATGAGAGGCTTTGATATATATCAGAGATAAATCACATCTGTATTTCCTACATACAAACCCTATATCATCATATTGTGCAAACCAATAAACTTTCCCAGAGCTTGCAGTAAGCATTGTAGGGGTTAAATGTAAACTCCAATGCGCATGAGATAAAAAAGGAAATTTGGGGAAGCAATGAGCATATATAAGTAGTATTACATATGACACATAAAGGAAAATTAAAGTTATACCATACATAAACAATTAAGCACTGCTTGTTTTAAATTTATTGTTGCCATTTTGTTAACACAGTTTACAAGGTTTTGAATATTTTGTGGAAATTCATGTTCTTGGTCTAGTTTACTGTGACCAATTAGAGAGAGGTTTAAATGACATTGTGCTCTGAGCTAACCAATCACTGTGCATAATATTGCATGCTCATTTCACCATACTTAAGCATGATTAAGGCACTTCAACCTATTTGGGAGAAATGAAAGTGAACAAGCAATATGTCCATTAACGTGGATATATTGTTTGTTCTTATTCATGCCTAGATATAAACTGGGTTGTTTAAATCATCACTTTGTGATGGAATTTTACCCCACCTTTATATGTGATCTTGTATACAATGTGTCTTCTATATATAACAATGTAATATTGTAATTTCTGAGTTATAAATAAAAATAATTAAAAAAAAAATATTCAGATATATTTTATGGCAAAAGCAGATAAAAAATATAATGAATGCTAAACTATAAAACTTATATGCGCCATGCATTGTCACCGCTGACAGCGTTATTTAACTCCTTACTCAAGGAAGGGGGATTCACAGCCAACATGCTAGAGGCACATGTCACGGTTCTCCCAAAACCAGGGAAAACCCCAGACAAACCAGAAAATTACAGACCCATTTCACTTCTAAATGTTGACATCAAGATATTCGCCAAAGTCTTAGCCACCAGAATAAACAAAATCCTCCCTGATTTGATCCACCCGGACCAAGTGGGATTTGTCCCTGGCCGAGAGGCCAGGGACAATACCCTCAGAACATTCCAATTAATGCACTACGCCCAATTACATAACCTACCGATGGCCCTCATATCCACCGACGCGGAAAAGGCGTTTGACAGAGTTAATTGGCTTTTCCTCAGATCTGTCCTCCACAAAATGAAATTCGGCGATGCCTTTATTCAATTAATCTTTACATTATATCAGAACCCCACTGCGTGAGTAAAAGTAAATGGCATACTCTCAGAGAAATTTGTAATAAAAAACGGAACAAGACAGGGCTGCCCCCTTTCACCTATATTGTTCGCAATTGCCATAGAGGCCTTAGCCCAAAAAATACTTGAGGATAATACAATTAAGGGAATCACAATAGGGAACAATAATTACAAACTAGCGTTGTATGCGGACGACATTCTACTCACATTAACAAACATAGACCATTCCCTGCCTAGGGTATTAGGATCTTTCAAAGAATACGGGAAAATATCAAACTTCCAATTGAATCTCTCAAAATCAGAACTGTTAAATATAACTTGTGATATGGAGACCCTTAACAAAACATTAAGAGAATGCCCGCTCAGACGCCAAGAGTCCAAAATGAAATACCTAGGCATTTACATTTCCCCTGACCAACAAGAGATCTTACAGGCTAATTACAAACAACTAGAGAGCAACCTAGTAGCAGACTTGTCGAACTGGAAAAACAAAACGATATCTTGGCTAGGCAGAATAAATGTTGTCAAAATGAACATACTCCCAAGACTCCTTTACATTCTACAAACAACTCCAGCGCCACTACCATCACACTACTTGTCAAAAATTCAAAGCATAATATAACAGTACATATGGGGGGGGGGCATCAGACCCAGAATAAACAGGAAAACACTATATTTACCAAGAGACAGAGGGGGGCTGGGGCTCCCCAACATATTGTTTTACAAACAGGCCATTAATTTGAGGACATTGATAGATTGGTGTAATAACACACATGACAAATTATGGGTGCAGTTAGACTGTGACATACTGGAAACTGGAAATGTTGGAGGCATGGCTTGGTTACCGAAAAAGAGCAGACCAGGGGCGATCTCCAAGCACCCACTGTATATAGAGTTCTTTGCTGGGTGGGACAAATTGATGAACACCACCACAAACATCTCAACTCCACTCTCACCACTGACCCCCTTATGCCATAACCTGGAGATACCATGGGCGAGTGGGGAACTAAATTTACCAAGTAGAGCACCCCTTAAGGAGAGGTCAATTTCGACAATAACTGACAAGGGGAAACTAATGACTCTTGAGAGCATAAAAGAAACAGAGATAGGAGAAACCCTGAACTGGCTGACACACTCACAACTAAGCCACTACTTGGCAACACATAAAGAAAAACACAACCTACTTAGACTACCTACCCCATATGAGACTTTATGTTTACGGGAAGAATCAACTGCACATGCGATCTCTCTATTGTATAGACTACTACTCATAGAAGACGCACAAACCTTACCCTCATACACAAAGGCATGGGAAAAAAGAGCTAAACACAGACATTGACCTACAAGACTGGCTGACGGCATTTCAAATCACCAAGAAAGCCTCAATATCAACAGGAGTACAAGAGTCTAGTTACAAATTTATATCACAATGGTATCTTACACCCCACAGACTAAAACAAATATATAAAACAACCTCAGGACGATGCTGGAGGGAATGCGGTGGGGAAGGCACCCTAGCGAATATATGGTGGGACTGCCCGGGCCTAGACCAGTTCTGGACCGACATACTTACCCACATCAAGACAGCGACAGGGAAACCCCTACAAAATAATCCCAAAACTTTACTGTTCCTTTCGTTGCCTCCCCTGGAGAGCAAAGCTCTTACTGCGCTCAGACTAGTCATGTTGAATGGGGCGAAAATGTTAATCCCCAAACACTGGAAAAGCAAAATTCTCCCAACAGTGAAAGAATGGAAACAACAGGTAGACTCTTTACTACACTTAGAAAGGTATCACCATTTACAAAATAACACAGTAGACATACATGAGATTATGTTACTACAATGGGAAGAATGTCAAACAAGAGGCAGACTTAGGGATATCTAAAGTAGCACCAACTTAACAGAGGGTAACCGGCAGTAGGGAACTATGCATTATTTTTTTTTTGTATATGATAATATCACCTGTTCCTCTAAATATTTAACTCGCACAGTAGGATATTGTGAGATCTGTGACACCAGGAGGTGGACAGCCATGGCTTATATGGCACGAACTGGCAAAATTGAACATTCATACTCACTATCCTAAAAACTAGATCCAACCCAAATTATGGACAATATGGATCTCTCACAGATCCTGGACTTGTTACTACTGTATTACGACATTTTTGATGTATATTGAGTACATTTTCTGCATGATTATTGTTACCTTAGCTTAACCACTGGATATATACATGAACAGTCCATCGGGTCCAAGAGTGACCTGTATCAGCAAGATGTGGGGACAAAAAATGAGGACTATAATCATCTCAATGCAATTCATCTCTAACTTGGAATGTATAATTGATAACTTGTTTGACCATGTATTATTTCAATCCTCAATAAAAGATTTAAAATTAAAAAAATATATATATAATGAATGCATACTGCAATGCTGAAATGCTTTATTAAAAATATGGGGAGTTTCTGTCTTTAGGTTAATGTCCCTTTTTATTTTTGAGAAAATACTACCGTAATAGTTATTGAGCAATTTGGCATCTGTGCATAGCAATGCGGGTACCTAATATAATATGTGAGTATGCACTGACTATGAACTGATTTTGATGTGAGTATGCAAAAACTTTGAACTGAGTTTGGGGTGAGCATGGGCCAACTATGAACTCAGTTTGAAATGAGTATGCACCAATTATAAACTGAGTTTAATTTGAGTATGCACTGACTGTGAACTGATTTTGATATGAGTATGCAAAAACCTTGAACTGAGTTTGGTGTGAGCATGGACCAACTATGAACTCAGTTTTATATGAGTATGCACCAATTATAAACTGAGTTAGATGTGATGTATGAAATTAGTTTGGTGTGAGTATGCAGTAACTACGAACTGAGTTTGCTGTGAGTAATCACCAACTATGAACATGAGCTGCTTCAGTGTGAGTTTGCATGAATGAAATAAAGAAATGAATAAAGACATTTTTTTCTGTAGTTTAGCCATGAACTGAGTTCAGCGTGAGTATGCACTGACTGTTAACTGAGTTCAATGTGAGTACGTACCAACTATTAACTGAGTTCAGTGTGAGTATACAATGACTATGAACTAAGTTCAACTTGAGTATGCACGGACTGCAGTGAACTGAGTATTATGTGATTATCCACCAACTATGAATAAAGTTCAATGTGAGAATGCACTGACTATAAACTAAATTCAATGTGAGCGTGCACCAACTATAAACTGAGATTGGTGCAAGTAAGCACTGACTATGAACTGAGTTTGGTGTGAGTATGCACCAACTAGGAACTGAGATTGGTGCAAGTAAGCACTGACTATGAACTGAGTTCAGACTCAGTGTGAGTATGCACCAACTATAAACTGAATTCAGTATGAGTATGCACTCACTATGACACAAGTTAAAGGGATATGAAACACAAAAGGCTGGATTACAAGGGGCATGCTAATTTTTGCACAAGAGTGTTATGTGTTTTTTTTTCATCTTTTTCCGCACGACAGAAAGAGCTCTCTTATTACAAGTTGGAAGTAAACGCGTAGACAATAGCGTAATCACGATTTACGCTCGTCGTGTTAGCCCAACTGAAAACCTTGCATCTAGGGTAATGAGTTAAAAAAAATTGCACCAAACACAACATAAATACATATAAATAATCAGGTACACTAACTGATAAAAAATTATTCATATAAATATATATTTTTTTAAGTTATAAAGGCTCAAATGTATATGGTATATGATGTAAAAATATAAAAAAGAGAAGTAGATACTCCAAATAAGGTGTGTCTAAAAGTCTAGCATAAAGTACACATACTGAAAAGTGAAAAACAATAATGGGACATTAGTTTGCTGAAACACACATTTAATCAACGAATAACAATGTTAAAAAACACACATAGAGGGTACCACCATTTAAAATAACCTAGATATAAAGCCGGCTATAGGTAATAAGGTGCACCACAGAACATTGTCTATTTTAGTTGTATCCAAGATAGAAAGTATCAGCTGAATAGCATAGTCACTTTGTGATTCATGGAGAATGTGCACAAACTGCTGGTAACATCCACATAATGTGCAAGCTTCTACCTAAGTATACAGGCAACACAAACACACTAACGGAAAAAGAGGAACACTTTCACACGTATCTACAGGTTTGACCACCGTTGAAGCATCCTTCAACTCCACCCGTCAATTATCTTTCCCGGTGTCCTTTACGTAGTTACTCCTCCCAAATTGTATACGCCTGTAAGGTTATCAAAGGCTAGTTTGGTATGTAAAGAGGATTGGAACACAATTGCAGATAAAGTTGAATAAATTGATTTGTATCACTAAATGAAATGGAATTAAACTATTAAATGAGTGAAATTCGAATAAATAGTGAAATCAATAATCTGAAATATTACCCCTTAATAGAGGTTAGAGAATCAATGTATTCGAAATGGAATAACTAATATTTTGTTAGGAGAGAGGGTAATGCAAAGGTAGTAAATTCTCCCTTAGTATTACTGTTGGTCTTCAAATAAGCTTTAATAGGACTTTGGAGTATGTTATATCCTAAATAAATTAAAGATTGGATTTTACTACTTCTCATGAAACTAAGAGCATCTTGTAGATTAGAAATATATGACTTATATTGCAGAAGTGTCAGTTTCAGTACCTCTTAGTTTGGTTATTATGTGACAGCTAAACACTGCTTGATGGATTAAACTTGCGTAAGAGTCTATGAGATATGTGCTGCAGTGCAGCGTGAAACAACAAACAGAAATGGAAACAAAACTACTTGCGTCTTCAGTGGAAATCAGTCCCTCCGGTCTGCTGAGAGAGGAGTGTCCTGTTAGCTACGGGTGAGCAGCTGTCGAGCGTGGCAGAGAGATTGATCACAGCAGTAAAAAGCTGAACCCCGGTCTTAGTAAGAAGGAGTCTCCGGTATTCAATCCTTCCGTTGTAGTAGTATACCTAATACAAGATGTTAGTAGAGTAGGTGGATAAGGGATACAGTTTGATGTAGTAGATTGTGCTGTGATTAGTTTTGAAAATAGCTTGCCAACAATAGCTTCGATTTTGTTTATGACAATACACAGTCCCAAACTGGATACTTTGTATAGAGGCAATAGGCATAGATCCCAGAATCCGGATACAATATGCGAATTGACACAAGTTGTAACAATCAAATGTTATAAGAATGTTTTAAGGAAATCCTTAGATATGGCTCAGGGTAATCGTAGTCTTACTACTAAAATACTAAGCAAGGTGCAACAGGAAATGGTGAAACTTATAGAGGAAGTGGCCAATGAGAAAATTCACATGCATAACAGCCTTAAAGAGACAGTAACCCTGACATGACCCCCTCCTCAATGCAACTGTGCCACAGTTGTGGGTCTAGGTCGATCAGGGTGTCTTCTGTGAAACAAAGTAACCAATCTCGGAGCATTAAGATTTGAGGCATGCTCCCAAGTGTCCTCATCAAAGGAGTAATTCTTCCAGTGTACCAAATACTGCAATTCCCCTTTGTGGTACCTAGAATCCAGTAGAGAATGGACTTTGTAAACATCTTGATCTATTGTCGGTGGAAGAGGAGGTAAGAGAGTTCGAGTTTGTCTAGTAGGAGTATACGGTTTCAAAAGTGAGACGTGGAATGTAGGATGAACTTTCATGTTGTCAGGTAATTTGAGGGTTACGGCATTCTCATTAATGATACGGATGATCGGAAATGGTCCTATATATAGATCAGCCAATTTTTTGCATGGGATTTGTAATTTCAGATTCTTGGTTGAAAGCCAAACTTGATCACCTACGGTATATGGTGGTGGAGGTCTTCTACGAAGATCGTAGTAATGCTTTTGTGCCTGTTGGGCATTTTGTATATTCTGGTGTATGAATTGGAAATTTTGTTGCAGTGAATCATGTAAATCTTCTATCAGAGGGGAATTCAGACTGTCAGGAGTGGAAAAAGCAAAGTCAGGATGGAATGCATAGTTTGCAAAGAATGGTGAGAATTTTGTAGAAGAATTCACTGCATTGTTGTACGCAAATTCGGCCATAGAAAGGAATTTTATGCAGTCTTCTTGGCGATAAAAGCAGTAGCACCGCAAATATTGCTCGAGCCATTTATTTAACCTCTCAGACTGTCCATTGGTTTGTGGGTGGAAAGATGTGGTGAAGCGATGTTGTATCTGAGTGAGTTCACATAATTTGGTCCCGAAGCGTGAGGTGAACTGTGTCCCTCTGTCTGTGGTTATGATGGCCGGGAATCCATGTAATTTCACAATGTTATTTAAAAACAGTAGAGCTGTCTCAGAGAAGGTGGGCAACTTATGGTAAGGTAAGAAATGTCCCATCTTGGTAAACAAGTCAACAACTACTAGGATAGTGGTTTGATTGTTTGAAGTCGGTAAATCGACAATATAATCCATTGAGAGGTGTTGCCAAGGTCTTTTGGGTGCTGGTAAGGAAATCAACAAACCATAAGGTGGTTTCCTTTCCGACATGGATACTGCGCAAATCTCACAAGTTTGAATATATTCCTGAACAGATTCCTTTTGTTTGGGCCACCAGAATGTTCGTGATATTAATTCCATAGTATGTCGTATTCCGGGGTGACCAGATAGAGGGTTATCATGATGGCTCTGAATGATTGAAGTTCTCAACTGTTTTGGAACATATATCCTTTGTGCATAATAATATAATGCTTCCCTCTTCACTAAAGAGTGATTGGATGGTGGATTCTCCATGGTGGTATATCTTTTAAGCTCAGTTAACATGTTAGATGTAAGTTCGATGAACCGCTCGTGGGTATGATGTTAGCCTGTAAATTCATGGATGTAGTTTTCTCGGGTAATCGGGAAAGAGCATCGGCTTTGCCGTTCCTTGAAGCTGGTCTGTAAACAATGTTGAAATTGAAATGAGAAATGAACAAACTCCATGGAATCTGTCTTGCTGATAAAGTTTTACTGGTTTGTAGATAAACGAGGTTCTTGTGGTCAGTGAGTATAAGGATGGGAAGAGTAGAACCCTCAAGAAGATGTCTCTAATTCTCCAGTGAGTGTTTTATTGCAAGGAGTTCTTTGTCTCCTATCGAATAGTTTCTTTCAGAGGAGGTCATCATTGAAGAATAATAAGATACAGGATGAATAGGATCATTGAGAGATTTCTGTTGAGATAACACTGCTCCAAGAGCAAAGTCTGAAGAATCAACTTCGAGCAGATATTGGAGGGATGGCTCAGGGAACTTCAAAATTGGAGCGGTGGTAAAACTAGTCTTTAACAATGAAAATGCTTTGTTGGTTTCCTCGTTCCAAATGTTAGGTACAGTAGTGCTGGTTAATGTAGTAAGCGGTTTAGCTATCTTGGAAAAGTCTTTGATAAATTTCCTATAGTAGTTCGCAAACCCTAGAAATCTTTGCAAGTCTTTTCTAGTTTTGGGAACCATCCAATTCTTTACTGCATCGGATTTTTGCGTTTGCATAGTAATACCAGTAGGGGAGATCTCATAACCGAGAAAAGAAACATGATTGGTATGAAATAGGCACTTCTCGAGTTTGGCATAGAGTTTATGCTCTCTAAGCCTAGAGAGCACCCTTCGGACATGTTTGATGTGTTCGGTCTTATCTTTTGAATATATTAAAATAACGTCTAAATATATGACTAGGCAAACATCGAGTAGATTCCTGAACACATCATTAATGAAGTGCTGGAAAGTGGCGGGGGCGTTACATAGGCATTACAAGGTTCTCATATAGACCGTACCGGGTCCTGAAAGCGGTCAACCATTCCTGGTCCTCTTTTATCCTTACTAGATTGTATGCTCCTCTCAGGTTGAGTTTAGTATAGATCTTTGCTTCGGATAAACGCTCAATCAACTCTGGTATCAGAGGGAGAGGATAGCGGTTCTTTATAGTGCGTTTGTTAAGCTCCTGGTAGTCTATTATAGGTCTTAGGGATGAGTCCTTGTTCCAGACGAAAAACATTCCTGCACCGGCTGGAGAGGTTGAGGCCCTGATGAAGCCTTTTCTGAGGTTTTCCTCCAGATATTGCTTTAAATGATTTAACTCGGGTTGGCTCAATGGATAGAGATGTCCGTAAGGGATAGTAGAGCCAGGTTGTAATTCAATCGGGCAGTCGTACGGACGATGTGGGGGTAGATTTTCTGCTTCTGTTTTGCTGAATACGTCCGCGAAATCTGAGTAGTGCGATGGAATCTGGAGGTGATCAGACTCTATCTGAAGTACAGTATGTGTGTGCATACATGTCTGTATACAATAATCCGAATCAAATTGAATGGTAAACGGCGACCATGTAATCTTTGGGTTATGTTGCTGTAACCACTTAATACCCAAAACCACTGGAAAATGTGGAGAGCTTAAAACCTCAAATGTAATTAATTCAGTGTGACCATTAATGGAGACAGTAATAGATAGGTACTGTTTGGTGAGTTATAGGACCTGTTTTAGGAGTGGAACCATCAATCATACGAATAGAGACAGGGGTATGCTTTAGTATAGTAGGTATTTTATTAGATTTTACAACATGATGGTCGATAAAACATCCATAGGCTCCAGAGTCAATTATGCCCTCAGTTGTCACTTGATCTAGCTCCCACTGTAGAGAAAAGGAAAACCATTGCGTAAGTATACAATTTGTTTCCTTGGACTGAAGAGTTAATTTGTGAGCACTTACTTTTCTTTAGTTTCAGCAGGATGGGACAGTCTTGCACGGAGTGTGTCCCGGATTGGCACAATACATACACAGATTTTTAGTTTTTCTGCGGTATCGTTCTTCTGAGGTTAAGGGACCTCTTACTGCGCCTATCTCCATAGGTGTTGCAGTGGTTCGAGGTTGAGGAGATGAGTGAGAGGTAGGAACGGTAAACCCTTTTGGGCGTACGTCTGTGGAGAATCTTTCTGCCTTCCTCTCTCGTAGTCTCCTGTCCAATTGTTGGGCTGTTCTCATGATAGCTTCTAAGGTTTTAGGGAGCTCAATTCTGGCTAATTCGTCTTTCAGTGCTTCCGAAAGACCCGGTTGAAATTGATTTCGCAAAGCAATTTGGCTCCATTGAGAGTCTACAGCATACAATTTAAAATCTGTTATATAGTCTTCGACTGGTCTTTTACCTTGCTTCAGACTTCTCATGGAGGCTTCAGCAGACATCTGTACATCAGTGTCATGGAAAAGGTCATCCATGGCGGTGAAGAATTCACCTAGGCTTGCCAATACGGGATTGTTGTGCTCACACAAATTGTCTGCCAATGTCCTGGGCTCTCCTCTTAGGAATGATATAGTACTGAGTACATTAATCGTCTCTGTGGGATAGCTTCGGGGTCTTAGGTTATATAGCAGGTGGCAGGAGTTCTTAAACTGCCTATAGTTCTTCCTGTTACCAGAAAAAGGATCAGGTAACGATACAGAGGGTTCAGGTATTTGCTGTACCTGTGAGGATTGTGGGGAGATCGAATCTCTGATAATACCCCTTAGAGACTGATTTTCAACTTGTAAATCGTGTACTGCCTGAGCTAACTGATCCACCTTTTAAGAAAGGTTATAAACTATATGTGGAAGTTCTGCTGGTTCCATAATAAAGTATTTTGGGCTTAGTATTATGTTAGGTTATCAAAGGCTAGTTTGGTATGTAAAGAGGATTGGAACACAAATGCAGATAAAGTTGAATAAATTGATTTGTATCACTAAATGAAATGGAATTACACTTTTAAATGAGTGAAATTTGAATAAATAGTGAAATCAATTATCTGAAATATTACCCCTTAATAGAGGTTAGAGGATCAATGTATTCAAAATGGAACTGATATTTTGTTAGGAGAGAGGATAATGCAAAGGTAGTGAATTCTCCCTTAGTATTACTGTTGGTCTTCAAATAAGCTTTAATAGGACTTTGGAGTATGTTGTATCCTAAATAAATTAAAGATTGGATTTTACTACTTCTCATGAAACTAAGAGCATCTTGTAGATTAGAAATATATGACTTATATTGCAGAAGTGTCCGTTTCAGTACCTCATAGACAGTGCGTAAGAGTCTATGAGATATGTGCTGCAGTGCAGCGTGAAACAACAAACAGAAATGGAAACGAAACTACTTGCGTCTTCAGTGGAAATCAGTCCCTCCGGTCTGCTGAGAGAGGAGTGTCCTGTTAGCTACGGGTGAGCAGCTGTCGAGCATTGCATAGAGATTGATCACAGCAGTAAAACGCTGAACCCCAGTTTTAATGGGAGGAGTCTCCAGTATTCAATCCTTCCGTTGTAGTAGTACACCTAATACAAGATGTTAGTAGAGTAGGTGGATAAGGGTTACAGTTTGATGTAGTAGATTGTGCTGTGATTAGTTTTGAAAATAGCTTGCCAACAATAGCTTCAATTTTGTTTATGACACTACACCGTCCCAAACTGGATACTTTGTATAGAGGCAATAGGCATAGATCCCAGAATCCGGATACAATATGTGAATTGACACAAGTTGTAACAATCAAATGTTATAAGAATGTTTTAAGGAAATCCTTAGGTATGGCTCAGGGTAATCGTAGTCTTACTACTAAAATACTAAGCAAGGTGCAACAGGAAATGGTGAAACTTATAGAGGATATGGCCAATGAGAAAATTCACATGCATAACAGCCTTAAACCCTGACAACGCCACTTCTTAGTGTGGTGCCTAAATAGGTGAGCGATCGATTCATGGGGGGATCCCATGTAAGAAAGGCTGTAGAACACCAACACATCCCTTTGCGCATTTTGCTCCTCCTTTAAGGCAGCTTGGAGCTTCTTCCGGGTGATATTGCCTTAACTCTGGATCCTCTTATTGGTCTCCACAATCACGTGTACCAATACACATCAATCCATTGGTGGTTAGTATTCTAATGTCTATAGTATATTTAGCGCTCCCATCAGAAGTAACTCTTTCAATGGCAACGTCATGATTTCCATATTGTATTGGAGATATCGAGCTTTGTAATACTCGTTTGGTCTGCAAATTATACTGACGATAACCATATATAGTAAAAACAAAAGATATACATATTAGTATTTACACCAATTATACATTATAATTGCAAGTATATATTTTAATTCTGAAGCTTTATCAAGAAAGCCTTTAAATGTAGAGTCCAACTGGTGGTGAATTCAAAATGGGAACAGAGAAGATGAAAACGTCCAAACTACTTGCATGAAATCTGTTTTCAATAATACTTGATATACAAACAAGTTGGTACTCACACTACAAACAGCTATCACTAAGCTCTTAGTTTGTCGGCAATTGAGTAAACAGCCCCCCGGCTACCAAGGAAGATCCAGAACTTAAAGGTAATGGTTTAAATGGTTTAAAACATTTATTAAAATATTGAGACATTATAACAGACAAAAGCCACAAAGGTAAGTATAGCTGCAGGCACATGGGTGCTCCTGCGCTTACGTCTCTGCTTTTCAACAAAGGATACCAAGACAATCAATATAATTTGACAACAAAGGTAAATTAGAAACTTAATTAAAATTATATGCTCTGTCTGAATCATGAAAGAAAAAATTAGTTTCATGTCCCTTTAAGAAAAGTCAGATAATATATTGAATGTGGATAAAAATATCCACATCAGCTATTCTGTAAATACAAGTTGGTTATACATTCACCATTAACAAACTGCTTGTATATCCAAAGTGGTCAAAGTCTGTTATTAATGAAAAATCTAACCAACTTGCTATTAGAATTATAGCAAATCAGCTATCTACAAATATCCAACTTGCAACTGTCAGCTTGTGAAATCTCTACAAGTAATTGATAATAATAACAGATATGCCTAATTTAAGTACATTTATAGTATACAGGGCCGCCATCAGGGGGTGACAGGGGGGACTCCTGTCAGGGGCCCCATGAGGCAAGAACTTAAAAAAATAAAAAATAAAAAAAGATTTTTTTTTTAAAAAAAAATTTGGCAGCCACCAGTGGGTACTACAGCAGAGTGCTAACTGAGCATGGGAAATGTTATTACAAGGAGTAAAGTATTAGCATTTGAGAGGATTTCTGAGTGTGCACTAAACCACTATGCACAGTGTGAGACAGACAGACATTCATTTGCAGAGGAGGTAGGACTTACTTAGCAAATGTTTTTTATTTCTTTGTGCAATTTTGGATTGTAACTTCAGTGTGGTAGCAGTTGTATGGTGGGGCCAGGGTCCATAAAAAAACATTTTTTTTAGCAGCAGTGTATTTATGATTATTTGACAATGCTGTAGAAATTCTATATTTAAACCATGCAGAAATGTTTCCTCCTCAATACACAAATGGTAGGTGCCCTTTTGGCAAATATGCAAGGACTTTCCAGATGCAAGGAGGCATTTTATCTAAGATTTTTACATCTGCATAAAATGTTATACTCTCAGACGAAGGCCTAGATTTGGAGTTCGGCGGTAGCCGTCAAAACCAGCGTTAGAGGCTCCTAACGCTGGTTTTGGCCGCCCGCTGGTATTTGGAGTCAGTGATTAAAGGGTCTAACGCTCACTTTTCAGCCGCGACTTTTCCATACCGCAGATCCCCCTACGCCATTTGCGTAGCCTATCTTTTCAATGGGATCTTTCTAACGCTGGTATTTAGAGTCGTGGCTGAAGTGAGCGTTAGAGCTCTAACGACAAGATTCCAGCCGCAGAAAAAAGTCAGGAGTTAAGAGCTTTCTGGGCTAACGCCGGTTCATAAAGCTCTTAACTACTGTGCTCTAAAGTACACTAACACCCATAAACTACCTATGTACCCCTAAACCGAGGTCCCCCCACACCGCCGCCACTCGATTAAAATTTTTAACCCCTAATCTGCCGACCGCCACCTACGTTATACTTATGTACCCCTAATCTGCTGCCCCTAACCCCGCCGACCCCTGTATTACATTTATTAACCCCTAACCTGCCCCCCACAACGTCGCCGCCAGCTACTTAAAATAATTAACCCCTAATCTTCCGACCGCAAAGCGCCGCCACCTACGTTATCCCTATGTACCCCTAATCTGCTACCCCTAACACCGCCGACCCCTATATTATATTTATTAACCCCTAATCTGCCCCCCTCAACGTCGCCGACACCTGCCTACACTTATTAACCCCTAATCTGACGAGCGGACCTGAGCGCTACTATAATAAAGTTATTAACCCCTAACCCGCCTCACTAACCCTATCATAAATAGTATTAACCACTAATCTGCCCTCCCTAACATCGCCAACACCTAACTTCAATTATTAACCCCTAATCTGACGACCGGAGCTCACCGCTATTCTAATAAATTGATTAACCCCTAAAGCTAAGTCTAACCCTAACACCCCCCTAAATTAAATATAATTTAAATCTAACGAAATTAATTAACTCTTTTAGGATTAATATTTATTTTACAGGCAACTTTGTAATTATTTTAACCAGGTACAATAGCTATTAAATGGTTAAGAACTATTTAATAGTTACCTAGTTAAAATAATAACAAATTTACCTGTAAAATAAATCCTAACCTAAGATATAATTAAACCTAACACTACCCTATCAATAAAATAATTAAATAAACTACCTACAATTACCTACAATTAACCTAACACTACACTATCAATAAATTAATTAAACACAATTGCTACAAATAAATACAATTAAATAAACTAGCTAAAGTACAAAAAATAAAAAAGAACTAAGTTACAAAAAATAATAAAATATTTACAAACATAAGAAAAATCTTACAACAATTTTAAACTAATTACACCTACTCTAAGCCCCCTAATAAAATAACAAAGCCCCCCAAAATAAAAAATGCCCTACCCTATTCTAAATTAAAAAAGTTACAAGCTCTTTTACCTTACCAGCCCTGAACAGGGCCCTTTGCGGGGCATGCCCCAAGGATTTCAGCTCTTTTGCCTGTAAAAAAAAACATACCATACCCCCCCCCAACATTACAACCCACCACCCACATACCCCTAATCTAACCCAAACCCCCCTTAAATAAACCTAACACTAAGCCCCTGAAGATCTTCCTACCTTGTCTTCACCATACCAGGTTCACCGATCCGTCCTGGCTCCAACATCTTCATCCAACCCAAGCAGGGTTGGCGATCCATCATCCGGTGCTGAAGAGGTCCAGAAGAGGCTCCAAAGTCTTCCTCCTATCCGGCAAGAAGAGGACATCCGGACCGGCAAACATCTTCTCCAAGCGGCATCTTCAATCTTCTTCCATCCGGTGCGGAGCGGGTCCATCTTGAAGCAGGCAACGCGGATCCATCCTCTTCTTCCGTTGTCTCCCGACGAATGACGGTTCCTTTAAGGGACGTCATCCAAGATGGCGTCCCTCGAATTCCGATTGGCTGATAGGATTCTATCAGCCAATCGGAATTAAGGTAGGAATTTTCTGATTGGCTGATGGAATCAGCCAATCAGAATCAAGTTCAATCCGATTGGCTGATCCAATCAGCCAATCAGATTGAGCTCGCATTCTATTGGCTGTTCCGATCAGCCAATAGAATGCGAGCTCAATCTGATTGGCTGATTGGATCAGCCAATCGGACTGAACGTGATTCTGATTGGCTGATTCCATCAGCCAATCAGAAAATTCCTACCTTAATTCTGATTGGCTGATAGAATCCTATCAGCCAATCGGAATTCGAGGGACGCCATCTTGGATGACGTCCCTTAAAGGAACCGTCATTCGTCGGGAGACAACGGAAGAAGAGGATGGATCCGCGTCGCCTGCTTCAAGATGGACCCGCTCCGCACCGGATGGAAGAAGATTGAAGATGCCGCTTGGAGAAGATGTTTGCCGGTCCGGATGTCCTCTTCTTGCCGGATAGGAGGAAGACTTTGGAGCCTCTTCTGGACCTCTTCAGCACCGGATGATGGATCGCCAACCCCCGCTTGGGTTGGATGAAGATGTTGGAGCCAGGACGGATCGGTGAACCTGGTATGGTGAAGACAAGGTAGGAAGATCTTCAGGGGCTTAGTGTTAGGTTTATTTAAGGGGGGTTTGGGTTAGATTAGGGGTATGTGGGTGGTGGGTTGTAATGTTGGGGGGGGGTATGGTATGTTTTTTTTTACAGGCAAAAGAGCTGAAATCCTTGGGGCATGCCCCGCAAAGGGCCCTGTTCAGGGCTGGTAAGGTAAAAGAGCTTGTAACTTTTTAAATTTAGAATAGGGTAGGGCATTTTTTATTTTGGGGGGCTTTGTTATTTTATTAGGGGGCTTAGAGTAGGTGTAATTAGTTTAAAATTGTTGTAAGATTTTTCTTATGTTTGTAAATATTTTATTATTTTTTGTAACTTAGTTCTTTTTTATTTTTTGTACTTTAGCTAGTTTATTTAATTGTATTTATTTGTAGCAATTGTGTTTAATTAATGTATTGATAGTGTAGTGTTAGGTTAATTGTAGGTAATTGTAGGTAGTTTATTTAATTATTTTATTGATAGGGTCGTGTTAGGTTTAATTATATCTTAGGTTAGGATTTATTTTACAGGTAAATTTGTTATTATTTTAACTAGGTAACTATTAAATAGTTCTTAACTATTTAATAGCTATTGTACCTGGTTAAAATAATTACAAAGTTGCCTGTAAAATAAATATTAATCCTAAAATAGCTATAATATAATTATAATTTATATTGTAGCTATATTAGGATTTATTTTACAGGTAAGTATTTAGCTTTAAATAGGAATAAGTTATTTAATAAGAGTTAATTTATTTCGTTAGATGTAAATTATATTTAAATTAGGGGGGTGTTAGTATTAGGGTTAGACTTAGCTTTAGGGGTTAATACATTTATTATAGTAGCGGTGAGGTCCGCTCGGCAGATTAGGGGTTAATAATTGAAGTTAGGTGTTGGCGATGTTAGGGAGGGCAGATTAGGGGTTAATACTATTTATGATAGGGTTAGTGAGGCGGGTTAGGGGTTAATAACTTTATTATAGTAGCGCTCAGGTCCGCTCGGCAGATTAGGGGTTAATAAGTGTAGGCAGGTGTCGGCGACGTTGAGGGGGGCAGATTAGGGGTTAATAAATATAATATAGGGGTCGGCGATGTTAGGGCAGCAGATTAGGGGTACATAGGGATAACGTAGGTTGCGGCGGTTTACGGAGCGGCAGATTAGGGGTTAAAAAAAATATGCAGGGGTCAGCGATAGCGGGGGCGGCAGATTAGGGGTTAATAAGTGTAAGGCTAAGGGTGTTTAGACTCGGGGTACATGTTAGAGTGTTAGGTGCAGACGTAGGAAGTGTTTCCCCATAGGAAACAATGGGGCTGCGTTAGGAGCTGAACGCTGCTTTTTTGCAGGTGTTAGGTTTTTTTTCAGCTCAAACAGCCCCATTGTTTCCTATGGGAGAATCGTGCACGAGCACGTTTTTGAGGCCGGCCGCGTCCGTAAGCAACTCTGGTATCGAGAGTTGCATTTGCGGTAAAAATGCTCTACGCTCCTTTTTTGGAGCCTAACGCAGCATTTGATTAAACTCTCGATACCAGAGTTAAATTTATGGTGCGGCCAGAAAAAAGCCTGCGGAGCGTTAACAGCCCTTTTACCGCCGAACTCCAAATCTAGGCCTAAGATTTCTCAGTGTTTGAAATGAGACAGGTTAACTTAAAACTGTGCAGTTTACACTACAGCTGACTTAATTTTTAAATACATACTAACAAGCCTAAATCCTGCATTTAACCAGATCTAATGGTATGAGTACCACAGCTTATGATTCCACCAAGACCATATAGAGTACAGAATTTTCAAAATCCTTAAGTACAGCTGACAGATGGGAACATTTGTACACTATATTTGAAGTGGTGCTCTTGGTTGGGGGAAATGGGGAAAAAACAAACAAACATATGTCAACCTTTTAAAAGTACTGTTCTTCATCTAGCCATCTACCCAGATCATTAATGTACAATTTTGAATTCACAGAATTATTTTTGTTTGCACATTTACAAATATGATTCTTTAAAAAGTGATCTCTTACTTTCTGCATTTTTTATCATGCATGTCACACACTGTTGATTTAGGGGATGCAAGGTGTATAAATGTTTTCTCCTGTGAGTGTTTCTGTGGGTGTCTGTGTTTATGTCTTTGTGCTTTGGTTTGTGTCTTTATGAGTGTGTATGTATTTTTTTTTATGTGGGTCTCTCTGTGAGGGTGGGTGTGTATGTCTTTGTGCATTTTCTTTTGATGTCTGTGAGGGTGTGTGTCTATGGGTGTCTCTGTGAGGGTTTGTGTATGTTTGTCTTTGTGTATTTTCTCTGGATGCCTCTGTGTGGGTGGGTGTGTATGTCTGTGTTTCTGTGGATGTCTCTGTGAGGGTGTGTGTATGTCTGTGTGTTTTCTGTGGATGTCTCAGTGAGGGTGTGCATATGTATGTCTTTCTGTGTTTCATGTGGTTGTCTTTCTGTGTATGTATGTCTTTGTGTGTTTTCTGAGGCTCTCTGTCGGTGTTTTCTTGGGTGTATGTGCAAGTTTGAGTTTGTGTGTGTCCATTGTCTGTTCCTTTTTAGGACATTTTGACCTTACTACTGATTAGTCACATCTTTCTACAGACTTTGGGGCATATGTATCAAGCTCCAAATGGAGCTTGATGCCCCGTGTTTCTGGCGAGCCTGCAGGCTCGCCAGAAACAGCAGTTATGAAGCAGCTGTCACAAAGACTGCTGCTCAATAACCTGTCCGCCTGCTCTAAGCAGGCGGATATACAGGGAGTGCAGAATTATTAGGCAAGTTGTGTTTTTGAGGATTAATTTTATTATTGAACAACAACCATGTTCTGAATAGTTTTGGAAGTAGTTTTTAGTTTGTTTTTAGTTATAGCTATTTTAGGGGGATATCTGTGTGTGCAGGTGACTATTGCTGTGCATAATTATTAGGCAACTTAACAAAAAACAAATATATACCCATTTCAATTATTTATTTTTACCAGTGAAACCAATATAACATCTCAACATTCACAAATATACATTTCTGACATTCAAAAACAAAACAAAAACAAATCAGTGACCAATATAGCCACCTTTCTTTGCAAGGACACTCAAAAGCCTGCCATCCATGGATTCTGTCAGTGTTTTGATCTGTTCACCATAAACATTGCGTGCAGCAGCAACCACAGCCTCCCAGACATTGTTCAGAGAGGTGTACTGTTTTCCCTCCTTGTAAATCTCACATTTGAT
Organism: Bombina bombina; assembly: GCF_027579735.1. Classification (NCBI taxonomy): domain Eukaryota; kingdom Metazoa; phylum Chordata; class Amphibia; order Anura; family Bombinatoridae; genus Bombina; species Bombina bombina. The sequence goes on from NC_069503.1 coordinate 1,003,501,823, forward strand.
GATGGACCACAGGTTCTCAATGGGGTTCAGATCAGGTGAACAAGGAGGCCATGTCATTAGATTTTCTTCTTTTATACCCTTTCTTGCCAGCCACGCTGTGGAGTACTTGGACGCGTGTGATGGAGCGTTGTCCTGCATGAAAATCATGTTTTTCTTGAAGGATGCAGACTTCTTCCTGTACCACTGCTTGAAGAAGGTGTCTTCCAGAAACTGGCAGTAGGACTGGGAGTTGAGCTTGACTCCATCCTCAACCCGAAAAGGCCCCACAAGCTCATCTTTGATGATACCAGCCCAAACCAGTACTCCACCTCCACCTTGCTGGCGTCTGAGTCGGACTGGAGCTCTCTGCCCTTTACCAATCCAGCCACGGGCCCATCCATCTGGCCCATCAAGACTCACTCTCATTTCATCAGTCCATAAAACCTTAGAAAAATCAGTCTTGAGATATTTCTTGGCCCAGTCTTGACGTTTCAGCTTGTGTGTCTTGTTCAGTGGTGGTCGTCTTTCAGCCTTTCTTACCTTGGCCATGTCTCTGAGTATTGCACACCTTGTGCTTTTGGGCACTCCAGTGATGTTGCAGCTCTGAAATATGGCCAAACTGGTGGCACGTGGCATCTTGGCAGCTGCACGCTTGACTTTTCTCAGTTCATGGGCAGTTATTTTGCGCCTTGGTTTTTCCACACGCTTCTTGCTACCCTGTTGACTATTTTGAATGAAACGCTTGATTGTTCGATGATCACGCTTCAGAAGCTTTGCAATTTTAAGAGTGCTGCACCCCTCTGCAAGATATCTCACTATTTTTGACTTTTCTGAGACTGTCAGGTCCTTCTTTTGACCCATTTTGCCAAAGGAAAGGAAGTTGCCTAATAATTATGCACACCTGATATAGGGTGTTTATGTCATTAGACCACACCCCTTCTCATTACAGAGATGCACATTACCTAATATGCTTAATTGGTAGTAGGCTTTCGAGCCTATACAGCTTGGAGTAAGACAACATGCATAAAGAGGATCATGTGGTCAAAATACTCATTTGCCTAATAATTCTGCACTCCCTGTATATAGTTTTACAAATAAACATTAGACATGCACATTTGTTCATTTGTTGTGAAACAAATGCTGAATATAACAGCGTATGGTGGCATTTGACTATTTTTGGCGCCCTGACTTTTTTCGTGTAAATGTGCAAAACACAAGGTCTGGATTTGCACAGATCTTTATGTATAGCACTTTCATAAATCCTATGCCACTGCCCACTGCCATATTCAGCATTCATTTCATAAGTGAAATAATGCACATGCCTGATATGTATGTGTAACATCAAACCTTTATTTGTCCTGTAGGGGAAAAAAAGTATAGATGCAGGGCCGGATTTACCATTAGGCAGAGTAGGCATGTGCCTACAGGTGCCATCTATAGAGGGGCGCCTGCCTCAATGCTCCATATGTCTTTTCTGCACACCTCTGCGGCTCTGCCCTCACTCACCATAGTAGATAATAACTTTGCCCTAAACAAAGATGGATGCCACGCTGGCCAGTCCATTTCTCCATTGAATACGGACAGAGCGGACAGAGGGTAAGTGTGTGGGGGTTGGTTCTATGGGAAGTGACAGTGAGTGACTATTTGTGCGCAATTATAGAGCTCTGAGTGCACAGTGGGCATGTATCAGCTGCAGCAGCAGCGGCTGTCAAAATCAAAATGACAGATTGTACAATCAAAGGACAATCATTCATATAAAATACCATAGGTATGAATATTATTGTTAAAATGCAAAATTCCAGGGCTGTTGCACAGGATAAACACACTTTAAAAAAACAACTGATCCATGGTTGATTGTGCACATTGCAGGCTTGGTCACCAAAGTTTCTAAATGAAGCCCCAGTCTAGACAACCTGCACTTTCTTGTATAAATTATATATGTTAAAGGGACAGTTTACTCAAAAAATGTCTTCCCTTAAATTTGTTCCCAATGAACCACTTTACCTGCTGGAGTGTTTCCTTTACCCTTATATTGGTATTTGAAATAGTTGAATTAGTCTGTGGTATCCCCACCTATTCTGAATGTTTTTGGCCTTAGGGCCAAGCTGTAAATAAGCTGTGTAAACACAGCCAGTAGAATAAATTACACTCCCAGTGGGTTAAAGAAGAGATAAAGTAATAAAATGTTAATTTTCCACTGCTCTCTCCAAGTATTGGTGATTGGTTTATGGACCAATATAAGATAAAGAAGCAGGTATATGTACACAATGTGATAAAGTAATGAGATCTGATTATACTTACAAGCGCAACCCATTTTATTAGGTTGTGGCTTCAAAACACAAAACCAGCTAATTCACACAAATAAACCTTAAAAAGCAAATATCATACATGTTATACCCTGCAGCTGGTTAAAAGTAATTGGCAACACATTAAAGTAAAAACAATTTTACAGTATACTGTCCCTTTAATACTTAATATACTTCTAACAATATGATCTTCTTTTTTCACAATATAGTAACAGAGTAATTCAATAGTTTAACAATCCTTTTTTTTTTAAAATCTGTATTTTAAAAAAATTATAATAATAATTCAAGCTTTAGTAGATTATTTTTTATGTCATTTTTTTATCCATCTCAGGATAGAAAAATGTTGGAAATTAACATTAAATACCACAGACTTTCTTTATGTGGTAATGACACAATCCTAATTGAGAACTTAATGGTTTTAATTTACATGTTTAGTTATTCATAAAATATTTCATTATTTAAATGAGTAATAAGAATAGATTCAATCATTTTATTTATGGTGTAATTTATTTTTTTCTTACTGTCCTTCATGGTCAGAAATAGAAACTTTTACAGTTTAAAGCACAAAAAAATGTTTGACATCATTTTGATTCATCAACCACAAATCTGCTACTTAACTATAGTTTTACCACTCATATCCAGAAGACTTCAAACATTCTTGGATGCATTTAATACAAGAAACTGACTAAGAACTGGCGCTTTTTTTAAATTTAGGCTCATTGACAAAACATAAATACATTGGGTGTATACTGGTATATATTCTTGCAAAAAGAGAGAATATTCTGTTGTATGTTTGGTCTTAGTGTTAGGTTTAAATCCTTGGATGAAACATGTTGCAGAGCATAGCAATTATGCCCTCTCTGTCTGATGAATTGACAGGAGATTGTCCCTGGTAGTAACGTTGGCTGCACTGTAAAATAATGTCTGTGAAATTAACTGTAAAATGCTGTAAAATCATGACATCAAAATTGTGTAAATTAAAAAACAATAAAACTGTGTTAAATTTACAGAAATATTCTGAAAATACTAAAAAATACAATTGTAAATCCAGAACCAAACACAACTGTTAATTTTACAGTAAGAATATGTGAAAAGAATCATATTTATTTGAAGAATTTACAGAATGCAGTAGTTTAAACAGAGAAAACACTGTAATACCTAAAGCAAAATAATACAGTTAAAATTACAAGCTGACAGTGTTAAAATAATGTTTTTGTTAGGCAGATTTTCATATATATACAGAAAGAAATTGTATTACATTTCACAAATGTATATGTTATATTTTACAGATAAGAATGTGTAAAAGTACAGTAAAATTATGTTAATATAAAGGGTTTCAAAATCCAGTCGTGTCTGTTTAGAATTGAGCAGGTCTAACAATATATTAGTAAACTATAGTAAAACTATAATGAAGTAGGTCACTTTTAAAAAAAAATATATATGAACTGTCATGAGATGCAGGACACAGCATAGAAGGTACAATGCTATTTTTTTTTTTTTTTTTTAAAAATCGTTTTCAAAGCTTTATTAGTAATGAAACTTGAAATACAAATGATTTCCCAAACACAGTGGGAAGTGAATAACAAGTCGAGGAAGAGTCGTAATACTTAAAACCAAAATTGTTTCTGTTAGCATATTATCTAAACAATATGATAATGTAAAGGTCTCAGGTGCATTGGATGCAGAAAGAGTGTTAGGCATGCTAATAGAAAGCGCAAAAGGAGATATGAAAAGAGAAGAGAACAAGAGGAGGGGGAGGAGGAAAAGGAGAGAAAGAAAGAGATCAAGGGAGACAGAGAGAGAGAAAGAAAGGTTAGAAAAGGTAGGAAGGGAAGAGAAAGAATAGACAAGAGAATGAGCGGAGGGGGGCTCTTATGAAAGAAAAATGATCAGGCTAGGTGGGCTTGGGGGGGGTAATCTAGGTGTCTGTTCTGGGATACCAGTTAGGTCTAAATAGATTGGTCCAGTCTTCCCAGATCACCTCAAAGAGGTCAAGAATAAAGAACACATTTCTTTCCATGGAATTGATATAGGCTATGATATCTAGGACAGAAGCCCAATTAGGGGGACTCTGCTGCTTCCAAGCTCTAGTGATCGCAAGTCTGGTGGCTGAAAAGAGGTATACACATATGTAGCTCTGGAACTTGGGGAGACCTACATGTAATAGAGCTGTTTCTGGGGACTTCGGGACATGAACTTTTAATCTGGCTAGTAAGGAGAACACCATGTTCCATAGCGGTTTGAGTTTGGGGCAGTCCCACCAGATGTGGAGGGAGTCGCCTGGTCTTCCGCAGAGTCTCCAGCATTGAGGCGTGGGGAGTAGGTTAAGCCTAAAAAGTCTCATGGGCGTGAAGTACCAATGTGAGAGCAATTTATAGTATGATTCAAAAAGGGTCGTGCAGTGAATGGCTTTTGCTGTGAGATCAAAGGTCCTAGTCCAAAGGAGCTGAGGAAAACACAAGTGTAGGATGTCTTCCCATTTTTTAATATGAGAAGCTTTGTCGTCTGGGGTTGCCCCTTCAACTAGCAAGTAGAAATGGGATAAAGACTTGCAGATTTTACTGCCTCTTTTCCAAAGGGTTTCCCAAACGGTCAAGGGGCGGGGAGGTGACGGGGTAAAACCCCAAGATCTTAGCATGCTCTTAATCCGTGTGTATTTGAAGCATAATTTGGGAGAGGCAAACTGCGTACCGGTAATTTGGGTTAAGGGTATAAAGGCATCTGGAGATTGGGGCACCATTAGATCAGAGACCTGGGAGAGGCCCAGATTGGACCAAACATTAGGTTGTGAGTCGGGGAGACCGAGAAGACCAGTGAGGGAGTGAATGGGCGAGGGATGAGGGGCAACCCCAGAGTAGTGTCTCAATTTATCCCAGGAGTGTAAGCATTCCCTTATTATATAATTCCCAATATTAAGATTGCGTCTACAGTGTGGGGGGATCCAAATTAAATCACGTAGGAAAATATGGTTGGGTAGGGATGCCTGTTCGAGAGAGCTCCATCTACTTGTCAGTTCCTTATTCCCCCAGTGTGAGATATGTGTGAGCATAGCTGCTTCGTAATAGCGGGTGACGGATGGGGAGGCTATACCCCCGAAAGATTTTGGATATTGTAACGTTTTGTGTGCAACCCTGGCTGGTTTTCCTTGCCAAATATATTTAGAGAATCTGCTTTGAAACTGCAGAAGCAAGCATCCCGGGAGCCCAATCGGCAGACACCGGAATAGGTAGGTTAGTTTTGATAAAAACGACATCTTAAGGGCTGTGAACCCTACACAGCCAAGAGATGGACTTATAGTCCCATTTAGTCGTTAGGGATCTTAGTTCATACAGGAGGGAAATGTAGTTGTCTCGTATTAATTGCTCTTTGTCAGGTGAAATGAAGATTCCGAAATGGATGTTGTCCTGGTCCCAGTTAAAATCATAAGTCTGCATTAAGGCTCGGCTGTATTCTGTGGGAAATCCCTTAGAGTAATATTCAGTCTTTGAGGGGTTAAGCTTGTAATAAGACATGTCACCGAATAATTTCAGCAAAGTCAGAAGGGCAGGGATAGTGGTTTTAGGGGCAGATGTAAATATTTTGATATCGTCAGCGAAAAGAGCAATTTTGTGAGTAGTTCCATGTAGTGTGATCCCTGATATTAGAGGGTCTTTGCGCATGAGCTCAGCTAGGGGTTCTATGGCAAGAGCGAAAAGTAAGGGAGATAAGGGGCACCCCTGTCGGGTACAACGCTATTTTATTGCAGAGCATAGAAGTAAACAACTTGTACAACACATCTAACTTGCTAACTGCGACATAGACAATAAAGGCCCTAAACCATGCCCCATCCAGTTACGTCACTTCCCACTCTCATCACATCTTCCCCCTTTTCAAAGGACAAAGCATACATCTTTTTTTCTTTGAATACATCAAATAACAAGGTATACAAGAAGCATACAGAAATAGTTTTGTTTAGTATATAACAAATAACAAGTTAAAGAGAATATATATAAACAACATGAAATACAATCCTGACTTGAACATCGGGGTAGACTACCCTAGTCCACAGGGACCATGGGATTATTCTGCCCATACTTTCGGTCACTGCTCTAACTAGTACTAATCCCGATATCGGGCTGGAAGTTTCACCACTCTTCCACTTGATGTAATTTTACATGAACTGTCCTTTGATACAGAAGAAGATGACTGAGAGTCTGCTGGAAGCAAAGAAGTATCCCCGGTGTGATCTTGCTGAGGGGAAGGCACCCCTCTTAAAACAGGGGATCCCACCGGCGGTGGTACTGAGGCATCCAGTCCCAAACTCTCAGGTACAGGCTGAAGATGTTTTAGGTTTTGACGTGTGACTGTTCCTTCATCAGTAAGGACTACATAAGACCTTGGTTCTGGAGAGTGTCCAATTACCGTAGCAGGCATCTTCCATTTCTTGTCATCATCCAGTTTAACTCTGACACTTTGCCCTACATTCAGCTCCTGCAAGGGCCTCACAGAGTGTCTCCTGTCGTAGAAGAATCGATAGCCCCTTTTAGCCTCTTCATCTCTCCTAAGGACCTCATCCTGTGGAACAGAGCTAGTTGGCTGGAAGACACCGACAGAGGGTAAAGTGGTACAAATCTTGCGTCCTAGCATCAGCTGTGCCGGGCTAAAACCCGTGGCTTGAATGGGAGTTGCCCTATAGGACAAGAGGGCTAGGTATGGCTCAGATTGCTTCAAAATGAACTTTGTTGTTTGAACTGCCCTTTCAGCCATTCCATTGGCCTGCGGGTAATGTGGACTCGATGTAGAATGGACAAAATCATATTCACTGCTGAAAAAACTGACCTCCGTGGAAGCAAACTGCATTCCGTTATCACTCACTAACTCCATTGGTATGCACCACCGGGCGAACAAGCTCTTGAGACGAGTGATAACTGCTTGACTTGTGATCTCGTTCAAGGGTGCAATCCCTTCCCGTGCAGTTCGCACAAATCAGCAGCTATTTTCTGCCACGGGCCTGCTAGCAGCAGAGTTGAAATCAAGGGCTACCTTCTCTGAGTAGGCCGGCGTTCCCGTCAAAAGGCACATTTTGACACATGGCTTGCAATGTCGGAACTGATCCCAGGCCACCATATTGCTGTAGCTGCCCTTTTTCTGCACGTTGTAATGCCCAGGTGGCCATCATGAATCCTGCCGCATGTTAACAGGAATAACAATGCGGTCCTGGAACAGCACCAACCCATCCAGCTCCGTGAGCTGCAACCTTTCTGACTGGTAAGAACTTAAAGACATCCAGGCTGCCCGGCTTCTTTTATGTACTTAATAACTTCTTGAAGGTCAGTATCTAAATATGTCTCATTTCTTATTTGCTCTAGCTTCCCTGACGAAATGGATTTGGATACAAGAACTGAATCTACATACACTTTCACATCTAATTCCGTTGAAGATTCTTCAGCAGCAGCCAGTGGGAGCCTGGAAAGTGTATCTTCCACTACCAGTTGTTTCCCCCGGCACATGCACTGCCTGAACGTTGAACCTGAGCAGCTGGCATCTTAGGGGTGTTTTATCAATATCATAGGAGTTGATTAGAGGGACTAGCGGTTTATGGTCAGTCTCCAGACTAAATTTCTCTAAACCCACTAGGGTAACGCTCACAGGCCCAAACTGCAGCCAGCTTTCCTAAAATAGCATTTCTACTTATTTAATTTCAGCCCAGACTCTCTAATGGTCTGTAGCACACAGCTCAATCGCTGATCATGTTCTTCCAATGTAGACCCATACACCAAAATGTCGTCCATGACGACTGCCATGCCCTCGTGGTCCCTTAGGAGAGAACTCATCTCTCTTTTAAAGATTTCAGGAGCAGAGGATATCCCAAAGGGGAGTCTGCAGAAGCAAAACCGACGTACCGGTGTAATGAAGGTAGTCAGTTTACGGCACTTTGGATCTAGAGGTATTTGCCAGAAGCCGCTGGAAGCATCCAGTGTAGAGAAGAACTTCACCCCAGCTGATTTCGGAGCTATGTCTTCAAGTGTCGGCAGCACATATCTCTCTCTCTTCACCGCCTCATTCAGCCTTTTCAAGTCTACACAGATGGGTACCTTCCAGTTTTTCTTCACAACAGCCACAATGGGGGCACACCAGTCAGTTGCTTCAACAACCTCTTTGATGACTCCCATAATCTTCATACGCAGAAGTTCCTTCTCCACTTGAGGCATAAGCGGGAACGGAATTCTACGAGTAATGCTGTATGGGTCTGCGTCACCTTTAAGTGATATTCAGACTGGGTTGCAATTCAGTAGGCCCAATTCACCAAACATGTATTCTGAAATCTCATTCACTCTGGCGACCAGGCCCAAACCACAGGCTGCTTTTCTGCTCAATAGGTTGTTAATACACTGACCTCTAATCACATGTACCCACATGGTGAATTTCCTCTGCTTGTACTCGTAGCTGGCAAGAAATTTCCCCACACAATCGATGCGGCTACCAGGACTATTAACTTTTGATGTAACGTTCGCCAGCTGAGGCTGTCGAGGCAGTTTTATAAATGCTGCAAGGGACATAACAGTGATGTCTGCTCCTATGTCAATCTTAAAGGCAACTTTGTCTCCCATTACAGTAAGAGTAACCCGCCAATCTTCATCTGAACCAGACCGTTCCACAACAGACCCAACAAAGGACACTTCTTGACCCTCCTGGTCGCTATCCACCTGCATCTCTTTAATGTATTCAGTTTTACACACCACTTTAAAATGACCCATTCGGTTACATTTTCTACATCTTTTGTCTTTAGCAGGGCATACGACAATCTGATCATGGGTACGGTTACACCGTGTGCAGCGAGCATGCTGCACCCATCCGCTTCTGGGCCTATCTGTTGCCCTTGGTCTACCACTCACACTGTGCCTTTCACTAGCAGTTTTCCTGAACTGCTGCACTTCATCCATAATACTCTCAGACCTCAGATCAGCACTTTGCTTTTTCACCAGTTCACTCTGGCAGGCCATCCTAATAGCCCCATCTAATGTTAAATCAGCCTCCAACTGTAGCTTCAGTGAGACTTCAGCATCTGCAATTCCTATGACTATTCTGTCTCTGATTTGCTCCTCTTTAGCAACACCAAACTCACAGAATTCAGCTAGTTCATACAGGCTGCGCACAAATGACTCCTCAGATTCTCCCACACGCTGAGCACATTTGTGAAAATAAGCCCTCTCATGAATCACATTTCTTTTGCGTACAAAGTGGGCACTGAGTTTATTCATAACTATTTCAAAGTCAAATTCTTCCCTTTCTTGGAAAGTAAAGGCATTGAACACTCGCTCCACATCTTTCCCCATAGAGTATAAAAGAGAATTAACTTGTACTTCACCACTCTCCTTGTCCAGCTTGGAAGCAATCCTGAACCGTTGAATCCGCTGACGCCATGTGGGCTAAGCTGCAGGCTGAGAGAAATCAAAAGGTTTAGGTGGGGTAAACTTCGACATCGTCATTACTCAGGAAACAGAAGCGCAGGCAAGAACTTCTGACACCATGTCATGAGATGCAGGACACAGCATAGAAGGTACAATGCTATTTTATTGCAGAGCATAAAAATAAACAGCTTGTACAACACATCTAACTTGCTAACTGCGGCATAGACAATAACAGCCCTAAACCACGCCCCCATCTGGTGATGTCACTTCCCACTCTCATCACATGAACTATTTAAAAGATGTAGTGTTTTTTTTGTTATAAATGCAACCTCCTATAAAGGAAGTGACAGAGCATGAAGTACAGTCAGCTTCCTGTAGGGGTCAGTGTTTCTTAATATCCATCTTGTTCATAGCGCTTCAGCTCCTGCTCTTTGCATAACCTAATAACTGTAAGCAGTAGATTACTTGCTAATACTGTCCTACATTCTATTTACATTGATTATCCTGCATTCCTGCCTATTTATTTTTTCTTATGTCAGACTTATGTAGCATAAAGTTGCTGCACCATACTGCACATGTGCTTATTGTGATTCCATTCTATTCTTTTAGTATTTACAGTTTCTACAAGAGCTATCACAGCAATAAATTCAGTCTTTTCAAAGACAAAACCACTATTTCTGTCTGCCTTGTTTATAGCTTTATAGCTCCACGGGTACTGGAGTGAGGACATATTTTGTAGTCATAATAATATTGCTGACTGACTAAGGATTAATTAATTAGTCTGGTAGGTTTCATGCTTATTGTTTAACTTTTTCAGCATTCGTGGAGCAGTGCGATCATCCATGTAAGGTAAAACTTATAAAACAGGCAATTTTGTTAATTTGCTAAAATTGATTACCTTTTCTTTTTCCCTGCAAAACACTTGAGACGTTGAGGGGTTATGTGCTGCACTGTAGGGTTCGTAGGAATGAACCCCATTGCTTTTTCATTGCTCTGTTACTGCTAGAGATTGTTACAGATTTTAAATGTGTCATTTTGTGGTGTCAGCACCAATTTCATACATCTCCTACATTGGTCTTTTTTCATTTTATCGTGTATTTTTCTTCCTTTGTCTATTTGCTGTCCATTTGGACACAGATTCATGTTGCACAATGTTGTTGTTTTTTTATTGTTTTTTTACTGTAATGTATGTTTTTATACAAATTCTTTTCGGGTTTTTTTTTAGGTCGATCCTGCTATTCTTCAAGATATTTTATGTTGTGTGAGGATCGAAACATTATACTCAACATCATGACGTGTCCACCCCCTGGGAATTCCCCCGGATTGGCCAGACACTCCGTTGGCTATTCCAGGGTGGAAGACGCTGCTGATCTTGGTGTTATTAGCAGAACAATGAGTTTACTAAACAAAGTGTGGAGGACGTCATCTGCACGGAACAGGAAAACCCGCTGCCATTCCTCATATTTCATCTACAGCAAAAGGGTTAATAATATTTAATTATTCATTTTAATTATTATTTACATAACACTTTAAATATTTAATTAATAATAGCTTATTGATTGATGTGAAGGATTGATGTGAAGTTTTTTGTTGTTGTTAATGAAGCTATTTTATTATTAATAGTCACTTGTTTTTCTTCTATTTCCCAAGGTGTTTTTTTTCTCATCAACCCAGAGAAGGGCACAAAAGTAGAGAAGACAAACAAATCCCGTCATCTTGTGAAAACTAGAGTTCTTATCTTGATTCAGGAACTATCAGATCATGAGTAGCGTGATGTCTGACTATGAACTTAATAGCAAAATAGAATGATCCAGCCATCCAGGCACTCTATGTAGGTAAGATAGGCAGATTTATTTTGACAAACACGCAGCAATGTTTTGACTCTCAATGGAGTCTTTTTCCATTGGGAGTCGAAACGTTGCTCCGTGTTTGTCCAAATAAATTTGCCTATCTTACCTACATCTTTCTATTTTGCTATTGATATTTGGGGACCCTGACAGTCCTGGACTTGGATGCACCTTGGTGGATAGTGGAAGAGTGCGGTTCCTCCCTTGCTTTACTGTTAATATGGACTTAAGGCAGTAAGATTAGACATGTGCCACACTCATAGCTTGAAGATTTGTTTCAGCTCATTAGCTGCCTACTTTTTCAAGCTGAAGAACCAATAAAAGTTTTAGACAAAATCGAGTTTTATTGCTCTTATATTTCATGATTGCATTCCTGTACGTCAATTTGAAGAGCTTGTTTGAAGATACATTTGTTCAATTTATTCTACTAAGGAAATGCAGTAATCCTTTAAGAGTGTTACAAATTCTAACTTTTAGTCATAAAAATATAATCTCTTAATTGTTCTCTGACAACTTTTGGAGAAAAGTATTTTCCTCTTTCTTGCCCTTTCTTTCTCTGTTTTACTTTAAAGGGACATTCATCACTTAAAAACACCTATTAAGACAACTGTCTCATTCAGTAGTTTAATAACTGAATGAGACATCTGATTATTAAAATATTTTTTTTTTAAATAAAACCATTTTTAAGCATATACTTACCTGCCACCGGTTCCTCCCCCTGCTTCTCAGTCGCATTCCAGGAATGCATAAAGTGCACACCATGCCTGTGCACCTCCCTGATACGCAAGCGCCATCAGAAGATTCCCCTCTGATGGAGCTTGTGTGCACGTGCAGAGTGCACCTCTGCATTCCGCAAAATGCGACTGAGATGCAGGGGGAGGGAATGGCATCAGGTAAGTATACGCTATAAAAATTATTTTATTTATTTAATTTTAAAAATGAGACAGCTGTCTCATTCAGTTATTAAACTACTGAATGAGACAGTTGTCTCATAAGGGATGCATGTCCCTTTAACTTTTACTCTTTCTTTCTCTTGACTTTGTTTCTTTCCATCTCGTTTCTCTTTCAGATCCAATAAAATGATCACTAATCTGTCTGCTCTTTATTCTAATGTTTGTAAAGTACATATTACAAATTTGTATGCTGAGAAATTACAGATGTTTTTGTTTACTGCTTTGAAGTTAAAGGGATAGTCTAGTCAAAATTAACCTTTTATGATTGTTTCCCAAATCCAGTCCTCAGGACTCTTACTCAGGCCAGATATTCATTATATCTTAACTAGAGCACAGGTGAAATAATCAGCTGATGAGTGAGCTGATTGTTTCACTTGTGCCTTAGTTAAAGGGACAGTACACTGTAAAATTGTTTTATGTTAATGTATTTCCAATGACTTGTCATACCAGCTGCAGAGTATAAAATGTAGGAGAAATTGCATTTTCAGGTTTATTTGTGTATATGAAGTAGCTGGTTTTGTGCTTTTTAACCACAGCCTATTACAATGGATTGAGCTTCAGGTAATATCAGATCTCATTATGTTATCACTTTGTGTACACACACTTGCTTCCTTATCTTATATTTGTCTGGAAAACTAATGCTCAATACATAGAGAGAACAATGGAAAATTATAATTTTATTACTTAACTATCCTGCACCCCACTGTACGTTTAATTTCTTCTGTTGACTGTATTTACTTAGGCTATTCCATTGCTGAGACTCCAGTATCAAAACTTTCAATATAGGTCGGGATACCACAGGCTAAATCAGCTATTTAAAATGCCAAAATAGGGGTAAAGGAGCTACTTGTAAACAATTTAATACACTAGAGCAGGTAAAATGGATCATTGGAAACAATTTAAATAGGAGAAAAATTTTGAGTGAACTGTCCCTTTAAGATATAATGAATATCTGACCTGAGTTAGGGTCCTGAGGACTGGGTTTGGGAAACACTGAAATAGTGAATGCAATTTTAAGCAACTTTATAATTAACTCCTAATATCAATTCTCTTTGTTCTTTTGGTATCTTTATTTGAAAAATAAAAAATGTAAGCTTAGGAGCCGGACCATTTTTTGTTAAACATCCTGGATAGCGCTTGCTGATTGGTGGATACATTTAGACACCAATAAGCAAGCGCTAGCCAGGGTTTTGAACCTAAAATGGGCCGGGTCTTAAGCTTATATTCCTGCATTTTCAAATAAAGATACCAAGAGAACAAAGAAAAATTGATAATAGGAGTAAATACGAAAGTTGCTTAAAATTACATGCTCTATCTGAATCATGAAAGGTTAATTTTGACTAGACTATCCCTTTAATAAATTCTTTGAAAGACAAGTTATTGTTGGATTTTTTAAGTCTTTCAGTACAGTAACTCTTAAGGCATATCTAGCATTTCTTTTGAATTTTGAAATATTTAATCTACACTGGGTTACATTTTTCACATTTCTGGTAAAAATCACAAGTCTATAAGAAAGCAGTGCAATTTAACTGAAATTGTCTAAGATAGAAGTGTTCAATAAGCCCATAATGTAAAGGAACAGATTATTTTTATCGCTGAGCAATAATCCTAACTGGCAATGTAAAATATTTTTAGATAAATTTAAAGTTTATATTTGAGATTGGTATTAGATATGGAGTCATAGAAACGGATTTTATACCTTTAACTTATAATGAATACATTTTACATTAAATATATTTTTTAATTTAAATGTTGCTTCAACGGTAAAACTCATCATTACACTGCAAAAGACACTCTATACATTAACAAAATATTTTAATTGTATTTTGGCACATTGTGTTTCATGAATAATATGGCTATGTAAAACACTGTACTTGCTCCCGGCATGGAAAATGAGAAGATGAGTAATGGCAGCAGCATTATTCGCTTTATTATTTAAAATCCACTGCCTTAGCCCCCCCCCACCCCCCCACCCCACCCCCAAAAAAAAGGATAACATTTGATGATGCGTCATGCAGCGAACGGCTATTGCTAATTTAGAAGAAAAGGGATGTTGGATTTACCAGTTTAAAATGATTTTTTTTGTAAATTACAACAGTTTTAAACTTTAAAATGTACAATTTAAAACCGTGCGCTCCATTACATATGCGGCGCCGCCGGTTTTTATGCGATTTTGGTATTACATATACGGCGTAGCATACAAGTTACGCGCGTATATTTCACGCGTCGGACGTATTTTTTTCTCCCATAGATTAACATAGAACAGACGCGCAATTTGGGAACCAATATACAGCGTAAGGACTTACGCGCACAGAATTCAGAAAATCTACTCCATTCTCATCTCTCCAAACATTGCAGGCGCAGCAGCCCTTGCACTGACTAAGAAAGCAACGTAACTCCCTGGAAGCCTTAACAAACACATACATTTAAACAGCATCTCAAATAGTTAAAGGGGCACTATATTATGAGATTTGTTTTTTAAGCTTTCTTTGTGTATTTGAAATAGCTGATTTTGTATTTTGAAGCCACAACCTAATCAAATGCATTGAGCTTGTAGGTATAATCAGATATCATTACTTTATCACATTGTGTACATATACTTGCTTATTTACTTTATATTTGTTCTTAAAACAATCACCAATACTTGGAGAGAACAATGGGAAATCATAAT
Organism: Bombina bombina; assembly: GCF_027579735.1. NCBI lineage: Eukaryota > Metazoa > Chordata > Amphibia > Anura > Bombinatoridae > Bombina > Bombina bombina. The sequence continues at coordinate 1,003,516,970 of NC_069503.1, forward strand.
TAGACATGTGCACGGCTAAAAAATTCGGTTCGTTTTCGGTTCGGATCGATTCGGACTTTTCAAATTTCGTTTCGGATCTAATCGGATTCGGCAAAATTTGAATAAATTTGTTTCGGATTTATTCGGATCCGAATAAATTTGTTTCAGATTTATTCTGATTCGGCTGAATTCGGTTCTATTCCGTTCCGAAATTCGGTATGTTTTTAGTACACTAACACCCATTTAGTACACTAAGTCACTAACACCCATAAACTACCTATGAATCACTAAACCGAGGCCCCCCCACATCGCAAACCCTATAATAACATTATTTAACCCCTAATCTGCCGATCGGATATCGCCGCAACCTACATTATAGCTATTAACCCCTAATCTGCTGTCCCTAACACCGCCGACCCCTACATTATAGTTATTAACCCCTAATCTGCCTCCCCCAACGTCGCCGCAATCTAACTACAAGTATTAACCCCTAATCTGCCGACCCGATATCGCCGCCGCCTACATTATAACTATTAACCCCTAATCTGCTGTCCCTAACACCGCCGACCCCTACATTATAGTTATTAACCCCTAATCTGCCCCCCCCAACGTCGCCGCAATCTAACTACAAGTATTAACCCCTAATCTGCCGACCCGATATCGCCGCCGCCTACATTATAGCTATTAACCCCTAATCTGCTGTCCCTAACACCGCCGACCCCTACATTATAGTTATTAACCCCTAATCTGCCTCCCCCAACGTCGCCGCAATCTAACTACAAGTATTAACCCCTAATCTGCCGACCCGATATCGCCGCCGCCTACATTATAGCTATTAACCCCTAATCTGCTGTCCCTAACACCGCCGACCCCTACATTATAGTTATTAACCCCTAATCTGCCCCCCCAACGTCCCCGCAATCTAACTACAAGTATTAACCCCTAATCTACCGACCGCAAATCGCCGCCACTATAATAAATGTATTAACCCCTAAACCGCCGCACTCCCGCCTCGCAAACACTATAATACATTTTATTAACCCCTAATCTGCCCTCCCTAACATCGCCGCCACCTACCTACAATTATTAACCCCTAATCTCCCGCCCCCAACGTCGCCGCTACTATAATAAGGTTATTAACCCCTAAACCTAAGTCTAACCCTAACACTAACACCCCCTAACTTAAATATAATTTAAATAAAACGAAATAAGTTTACTATAGTTAAATAAATGAATCCTATTTAAAACTAAAGACTTACCTGTAAAATAAACCCTAATATAGTTACAATATAACTAATAGTTACATTGTAGCTATTTTAGGATTTATTTTTATTTTACAGGCAACTTTGTATTTATTTTAACTAGGTACAATAGCTATTAAATAGATATTTACTGTTTAATAGCTACCTAGTTAAAATAATTACAAATTTACCTGTAAAATAAATCCTAACCTAAGTTACACTAACACCTAACACTACACTATCATTAAATTAACTAAATAAATGAATCATATTTAAAACAAAATACTTACCTGTAAAATAAACCCTAATATAGCTGCAATATAACTAATAGTTACATTGTAGCTATTTTAGCATTTATATTTATTTTACAGGCAACTTTGTATTTATTTTAACTAGGTACAAAAGCTATTAAATAGTTATTGACTAATTAATAGCTACCTAGTTAAAATAATTACAAAATTACCTGTAAAATAAATCCTAACCTAAGTTACAATTAAACCTAACACTACACTGTCATTAAATAAATTAACTACAAGTACCTACAATTATCTACAATTAAATAAACTAAAGTACAAAACCCCCCCACTAAATTACAAAAAATAAAAAAACACTAAATTACAAAAAATAAAAAAATATTACAAGAATTTTAAACTAATTACACCTAATCTAAGCCCCCTAATAAAATAACAAAGCCCCCCAAAATAAAAAAAATGCCCTACCCTATACTAAATTACAAAAGTAATCAGCTCTATTACCTTACCAGCCCTGAACAGGGCCCTTTGCGGGGCATGCCCCAAAGAAAACAGCTCTTTTGCCTGTAAAAAAAAACACAATCCCCCCCCACATTACAACCCACCACCCACATACCCCTACTCTAACCCAAACCCCCCTTAAATAAACCTAACACTACCCCCCTGAAGATCTCCCTACCTTGAGTCGTGTTCACCCAGCCGGGCCGAAGTCTTCATCCGATGGGGCAGAAGAGGACATCCAGACCGGCAGAAGTCTTCATCCAAGCGGGGCAAGAAGAGGTCTTCCATCCATCATACAAGTACCAAAATACAAACAAACACTAAATTACCAAAAATAATAAAATATTACAATAATTTTAAACTAATTACACCTAATCTAAGCCCCCTACTAGCTATTAATATAGCTTCAATATAACTAATAGTTACATTGTAGCTATTTTAGGATTTATATTTATTTTACAGGCAACTTTGTATTTATTTTAACTAGGTACAATAGTTATTAAATAGTTAATAACTATTTAATAACTACCTAGCTAAAATAAATACAAATTTACCTGTAAAATAAATCATCACCTAAGTTACAATTACACCTAACACTACACTATCATTAAATTAACTAAATAAATGAATCCTATATAAAACTAAAGACTTACCTGTAAAATAAACCCTAGTATAGCTGCAATATAACTAATAGTTACATTGTAGCTATTTTAGCATTTATATTTATTGTACAGGCAACTTTGTATTTATTTTAACTAGGTTCAATAGCTATTAAATAGATATTGACTATTTAATAGCTACCTAGTTAAAATAATTACAAAATTACCTGTAAAATAAATCCTAACCTAAGTTACAATTAAACCTAACACTACACTATCATTAAATAAATTAACTACAAGTACCTACAATTAAATACAATTAAAAAAACTAAACTAAAGTACAAAAACCCCCCCACTAAATTACAAAAAATAAAAAAATATTACAAGAATTTTAAACTAATTACACCTAATCTAAGCCCCCTAATAAAATAACAAAGCCCCCCAAAATAAAAAAAAATGCCCTACCCTATACTAAATTACAAAAGTTAACAGCTCTATTACCTTACCAGCCCTGAACAGGGCCTTTTGCGGGGCATGCCCCAAAGAAAACAGCTCTTTTGCCTGTTAAAAAAAAACACAATACCCCCCCCCCCACATTACAACCCACCACCCACATACCCCTACTCTAACTTAAACCCCCCTTAAATAAACCTAACACTACCCCCCTGAAGATCTCCCTACCTTGAGTCGTGTTCACCCAGCCGGGCCGAAGTCTTCATCCGATGGGGCAGAAGAGGACATCCAGACCAGCAGAAGTCTTCATCCAAGCGGGGCAAGAAGAGGTCTTCCATCCATCAGAAAAGTACAAAAAAATAAACAAACACTAAATTAGCAAGAATAATAAAATATTACAATAATTTTAAACTAATTACACCTAATCTAAGCCCCCTACTAGCTATTAATATAGCTACAATATAACTAATAGTTACATTGTAGCTATTTTAGGATTTATATTTATTTTACAGGCAACTTTGTATTTATTTTAACTAGGTACAATAGCTATTAAATAGTTAATAACTATTTAATAACTACCTAGCTAAAATAAATACAAATTTACCTGTAAAATAAACCCTAACCTAAGTTACAATTACACCTAACACTACACTGTCATTAAATTAACTAAATAAATTAATCCTATATAAAACTAAATACTTACCTGTAAAATAAACTCTAATATAGCTACAATATAACTAATAGTTACATTGTAGCTATTTTAGCATTTATATTTATTTTACAGGCAACTTTGTATTTATTTTAACTAGGTACAATAGCTATTAAATAGATATTTACTGTTTAATAGCTACCTAGTTAAAATAATTACAAAATTACCTGTAAAATAAATCCTAACCTAAGTTACTATTAAACCTAACACTACACTATCATTAAATAAATTAACTACAAGTACCTACAATTAAATACAATGAAATAAACTAAACTAAAGTACAAAAAAAACAAACACTAAATTACAAAAAATAAAAAAAATTACAAGAATTTTAAACTAATTACACCTAATCTAAGCCCCCTAATAAAATAACAAAGCCCCCCAAAATAAAAAAAATGCCCTACCCTATACTAAATTACAAAAGTAATCAGCTCTATTACCTTACCAGCCCTGAACAGGGCCTTTTGCGGGGCATGCCCCAAAGAAAACAGCTCTTTTGCCTGTAAAAAAAAACACAATACCCCCCCCCACATTACAACCCACCACCCACATACCCCTACTCTAACCCAAACCCCCCTTAAATAAACCTAACACTACCCCCCTGAAGATCTCTCTACCGTGTCTTCACCCAGCGGGCCGAAGTCTTCATCCGATGGGGCAGAAGAGGACATCCAGACCGGCAGAAGTCTTCATCCAAGCGGGGCAAGAAGAGGTCTTCCATCCATCAGAAGTCTTGATCCAGGCGGCATCTTCTCTGTTCATCCATCGGGAGCGGAGCGGCAGCATCCTGAAGACATCCCACGCAGAGCATCCTCTTCTTTCTTGATCCGACGACTAGGTGACTGTACCTTTAAGTGACGTCATCCAAGATGGCGTCCCTTGAATTCCGATTGGCTGATAGGATTCTATCAGCCAATCGGAATTAAGGTAGGAAAAATCTGATTGGCTGATTCAATCAGCCAATCAGATTCAAGTTCAATCCGATTGGCTGATGGAATCAGCCAATCAGATTGACCTCGCATTCTATTGGCTGATCGGAACAGCCAATAGAATGCGAGGTCAATCTGATTGGCTGATTCCATCAGCCAATCGGATTGAACTTGAATCTGATTGGCTGATTGAATCAGCCAATCAGATTTTTCCTACCTTAATTCCGATTGGCTGATAGAATCCTATCAGCCAATCGGAATTCAAGGGACGCCATCTTGGATGACGTCACTTAAAGGTACAGTCACCTAGTCGTCGGATCAAGAAAGAAGAGGATGCTCTGCGTGGGATGTCTTCAGGATGCTGCCGCTCCGCTCCCGATGGATGAACAGAGAAGATGCCGCCTGGATCAAGACTTCTGATGGATGGAAGACCTCTTCTTGCCCCGCTTGGATGAAGACTTCTGCCGGTCTGGATGTCCTCTTCTGCCCCATCGGATGAAGACTTCGGCCCGCTGGGTGAAGACACGGTAGAGAGATCTTCAGGGGGGTAGTGTTAGGTTTATTTAAGGGGGGTTTGGGTTAGAGTAGGGGTATGTGGGTGGTGGGTTGTAATGTGGGGGGGGTATTGTGTTTTTTTTTACAGGCAAAAGAGCTGTTTTCTTTGGGGCATGCCCCGCAAAAGGCCCTGTTCAGGGCTGGTAAGGTAATAGAGCTGATTACTTTTGTAATTTAGTATAGGGTAGGGCATTTTTTTATTTTGGGGGGCTTTGTTATTTTATTAGGGGGCTTAGATTAGGTGTAATTAGTTTAAAATTCTTGTAATTTTTTTTATTTTTTGTAATTTAGTGTTTGTTTTTTTGTACTTTAGTTTAGTTTATTTCATTGTATTTAATTGTAGGTACTTTTAGTTAATTTATTTAATGATAGTGTAGTGTTAGGTTTAATAGTAACTTAGGTTAGGATTTATTTTACAGGTAATTTTGTAATTATTTTAACTAGGTAGCTATTAAACAGTAAATATCTATTTAATAGCTATTGTACCTAGTTAAAATAAATACAAAGTTGCCTGTAAAATAAATATAAATGCTAAAATAGCTACAATGTAACTATTAGTTATATTGTAGCTATATTAGGGTTTATTTTACAGGTAAGTATTTAGTTTTATATAGGATTAATTTATTTAGTTAATTTAATGACAGTGTAGTGTTAGGTGTAATTGTAACTTAGGTTAGGGTTTATTTTACAGGTAAATTTGTATTTATTTTAGCTAGGTAGTTATTAAATAGTTATTAACTATTTAATAGCTATTGTACCTAGTTAAAATAAATACAAAGTTGCCTGTAAAATAAATATAAATCCTAAAATAGCTACAATGTAACTATTAGTTATATTGTAGCTATATTAATAGCTAGTAGGGGGCTTAGATTAGGTGTAATTAGTTTAAAATTATTGTAATATTTTATTATTTTTGGTAATTTAGTGTTTGTTTGTTTTTTTGTACTTTTCTGATGGATGGAAGACCTCTTCTTGCCCCGCTTGGATGAAGACTTCTGCCGGTCTGGATGTCCTCTTCTGCCCCATCGGATGAAGACTTCGGCCCGGCTGGGTGAACACGACTCAAGGTAGGGAGATCTTCAGGGGGGTAGTGTTAGGTTTATTTAAGGGGGGTTTGGGCTAGAGTAGGGGTATGTGGGTGGTGGGTTGTAATGTGGGGGGGGGATTGTGTTTTTTTTTTACAGGCAAAAGAGCTGTTTTCTTTGGGGCATGCCCCGCAAAGGGCCCTGTTCAGGGCTGGTAAGGTAATAGAGCTGATTACTTTTGTAATTTAGTATAGGGTAGGGCATTTTTTTATTTTGGGGGGCTTTGTTATTTTATTAGGGGGCTTAGATTAGGTGTAATTAGTTTAAAATTCTTGTAATATTTTTTTATTTTTTGTAATTTAGTGGGGGGGGTTTTGTACTTTAGTTTAGTTTTTTTAATTGTATTTAATTGTAGGTACTTGTAGTTAATTTATTTAATGATAGTGTAGTGTTAGGTTTAATTGTAACTTAGGTTAGGATTTATTTTACAGGTAATTTTGTAATTATTTTAACTAGGTAGCTATTAAATAGTCAATATCTATTTAATAGCTATTGAACCTAGTTAAAATGAATACAAAGTTGCCTGTACAATAAATATAAATGCTAAAATAGCTACAATGTAACTATTAGTTATATTGCAGCTATATTAGGGTTTATTTTACAGGTAAGTCTTTAGTTTTATATAGGATTCATTTATTTAGTTAATTTAATGATAGTGTAGTGTTAGGTGTAATTGTAACTTAGGTTATGATTTATTTTACAGGTAAATTTGTATTTATTTTAGCTAGGTAGTTATTAAATAGTTATTAACTATTTAATAACTATTGTACCTAGTTAAAATAAATACAAAGTTGCCTGTAAAATACATATAAATCCTAAAATAGCTACAATGTAACTATTAGTTATATTGAAGCTATATTAATAGCTAGTAGGGGGCTTAGATTAGGTGTAATTAGTTTAAAATTATTGTAATATTTTATTATTTTTGGTAATTTAGTGTTTGTTTGTATTTTGGTACTTGTATGATGGATGGAAGACCTCTTCTTGCCCCGCTTGGATGAAGACTTCTGCCGGTCTGGATGTCCTCTTCTGCCCCATCGGATGAAGACTTCGGCCCGGCTGGGTGAACACGACTCAAGGTAGGGAGATCTTCAGGGGGGTAGTGTTAGGTTTATTTAAGGGGGGTTTGGGTTAGAGTAGGGGTATGTGGGTGGTGGGTTGTAATGTGGGGGGGGGGATTGTGTTTTTTTTTTACAGGCAAAAGAGCTGTTTTCTTTGGGGCATGCCCCGCAAAGGGCCCTGTTCAGGGCTGGTAAGGTAATAGAGCTGTTAACTTTTGAAATTCAGTATAGGGTAGGGCATTTTTTTTATTTTGGGGGGCTTTGTTATTTTATTAGGGGGCTTAGATTAGGTGTAATTAGTTTAAAATTCTTGTAATATTTTTTTATTTTTTGTAATTTAGTGGTTTTTTATTTTTTGTAATTTAGTGGGGGGGTTTTGTACTTTAGTTTATTTAATTGTAGATAATTGTAGGTACTTGTAGTTAATTTATTTAATGATAGTGTAGTGTTAGGTTTTATTGTAACTTAGGTTAGGATTTATTTTACAGGTAATTTTGTAATTATTTTAACTAGGTAGCTATTAAACAGTAAATATCTATTTAATAGCTATTGTACCTAGTTAAAATAAATACAAAGTTGCCTGTAAAATAAATATAAATCCTAAAATAGCTACAATGTAACTATTAGTTATATTGCAGCTATATTAGGGTTTATTTTACAGGTAAGTATTTAGTTTTAAATATGATTCATTTATTTAATGATAGTGTAGTGTTAGGTGTAATTGTAACTTAGGTTAGGATTTATTTTACAGGTAAATTTGTATTTATTTTAGCTAGGTAGTTATTAAATAGTTATTAACTATTTAATAACTATTGTACCTAGTTAAAATAAATACAAAGTTGCCTGTAAAATAAAAATAAATCCTAAAATAGCTACAATGTAACTATTAGTTATATTGCAGCTATCTTAGGGTTTATTTTACAGGTAAGTCTTTAGTTTTAAATAGGATTCATTTATTTAACTATAGTAAATTTATTTCGTTTTATTTAAATTATATTTAAGTTAGGGGGTGTTAGTGTTAGGGTTAGACTTAGGTTTAGGGGTTAATAACCTTATTATAGTAGCGGCGACGTTGGGGGCGGGAGATTAGGGGTTAATAATTGTAGGTAGGTGGCGGCGATGTTAGGGAGGGCAGATTAGGGGTTAATAAAATGTATTATAGTGTTTGCGAGGCGGGAGTGCGGCGGTTTAGGGGTTAATACATTTATTATAGTTGCGCCGATTTGCGGTCGGCAGATTAGGGGTTAATACTTGTAGTTAGATTGCGGCGACGTTGGGGGGGGCAGATTAGGGGTTAATAACTATAATGTAGGGGTCGGCGGTGTTAGGGACAGCAGATTAGGGGTTAATAGCTATAATGTAGGCGGCGGCGATATCGGGTCGGCAGATTAGGGGTTAATACTTGTAGTTAGATTGCGGCAACGTTGGGGGGGCAGATTAGGGGTTAATAACTATAATGTAGGCGTCGGCGGTGTTAGGGACAGCAGATTAGGGGTTAATAGCTATAATGTAGGCGGCGGCGATATCGGGTCGGCAGATTAGGGGTTAAAACTTGTAGTTAGATTGCGGCGACGTTGGGGGGGCAGATTAGGGGTTAATAACTATAATGTAGGGGTCGGCGGTGTTAGGGACAGCAGATTAGGGGTTAATAGTTATAATGTAGGTGGCGGCGATATCGGGTCGGCAGATTAGGGGTTAATACTTGTAGTTAGATTGCGGCGACGTTGGGGTAGGCAGATTAGGGGTTAATAACTATAATGTTTGGGTCGGCGGTGTTAGGGACAGCAGATTAGGGGTTAATAGTTATAATGTAGGTGGCGGCGATATTCGGTCGGCAGATTAGGGGTTAATAAAATAATGCAGGTGTCAGCGATAGCGGGGGCGGCAGATTAGGGGTTAATAAGTGTCAGATTAGGGGTGTTTAGAGACTCGGGGTACATGTTAGGGTGTTAGGTGCAGACTTAGTGTTTCCCCATAGGAAACAATGGGGCTGCGGTGTTAGTTTTTTTTCAGCCGAAACTCCCATTGTTTCCTATGGGGAAATGCCGAATTTTACCGAGCTAATTCGGATTTATTCGGAGATACGGCAGCTATTTCAGATTCATTCGGTAGATTCGGAAGTATTTTAATTCGGAAATCCGAATCGATCCGAATCTCCGAATTTACCGAATTTACCGAATTTCCGAATTAATCCGAAACGAACCGCACATGTCTAATCATAATTGTATTACCTTTATCTCTTTAGAACTAACTGGGAGTGTAATTTATTCTACTGTTAACACAGCTTGGCATTGATGCTAAAATATATAATGGGACAGTCAAGTCCAAAGAAAACCTTCTTGTTTCAAATAGGGCATGTCATTTCAAACTACTTTCCAATTTAATTCTAACACCAATTTAGCTTTGTTCTCTTGGTATTCTTAGTTGAAAGATAAACCTAGGATGGCTCATATGATCATTTCTAGGACCTTGAAAGCCGCCTCTTTGCAATTGTGTCAAACCAATCAGAAACAACACAACCTCTCACCTGCAGCCTTAAAACACCTAATAATGCACACCTATCGGTAACAGTATTATATATACCCATGTGTCAATTTATATTGGATGTAAGATACATTGATTTACATCTTAGAAGTGAATATTACTATATGTACCCTTCATAAACAACTATTGTGGATGTGAGTTATAGTACAAGAATATGTCATAAACATGATAATATTACCTGTTTTTCTTGCCATTTCCACACAGGTTACATATTATATGTTTTAACAATATTAGTGTAATAAAATACACCTTACATGGATGTGTATGACAATTACATGGTAAATAACAGAGGACACGGTTTATGGTGAACTATAATAATATATTTTATTTTTTTTTGCTTCTTGGATGAGGGAGCTGAGGTGCCTGTAGTGGATATTCTTGATTTTATGGTTTGAGAGGATTCTGGTGTTTCTGCTGGTGTGCTGGCCACAGATGATAGGCTGGAGACAGTGTCCTGCTGGTGTGTAAAGTGTTCAACCAACACACCCAAGAGCTGATTTTGTTCTCTCCATCTATTGTCCATCTGCATCTGCATATCAGACAGAATTTGCATCATCTGTGACTGGTTCTGAACACTTGTACTTAAGGATGCTGCCATGTCCCTCTGCAGCTCTATGCTACATTGTTGTATCTTCTCTTGCCTCCTGAAGAACCTCTCTTGGCCTCTTTGTATGCTCTCAGTGCTTGTTATGAGCCTCCTCTGGAGTGCAATGTATTCCTCACCCAGGGGAGAATACAATGCATCCACAGGCTCTTGAGCAACAGGGATTCTAGTTGCTTGTGGGGCATGTTCACTTGCATCTGCTGGTGCTTGTTGGGCATGTTCACCTGCATCTGCTGGTGCTTGTGGGGCAGGTTCAGCTGCATCTGATGGTGTTTGTGGGGCAGGTTCAGCTGTATCTGATGGTGCATGTGGGGCAGGTTCAGCTGCATCTGATGATGTTTGTGGGGCAGGTTCAGCTACATCTGATGGTGCTTGTGGGGCAGGTTCAGCTGCATCTGATGGTGCTTGAGGTGCATCTGTAGTTTCTTATATATTTCCATCTGCAGATGGTGGAGGTCATCCCATGGATGAGGATGGGGGAGGTCGTCCCATGGATGAGGATGGGGGAGGTTGTCCCATTGATGAGGATGGGGGAGCTCTTATGGTTGATTGATAGTCCCACTGATGACCAGTGTGTGACCACTCAGTCTCTCCAATTGGCACTTCTTGTAAAATAGTCTGTGGGTAAAACCCATGACTGACATGAGATTGTGTTGTGGGGGGGTAAATACCCCCCAAGCCATCCAACCATGCTTATGCCTGGGAGCATACTGTTCTTGCCTGAAGACTGGTGGTGGTGGTGGTGGCATGGATGTTTGTATCCTCATGACAGGAGGTTCTGTGGAGGAGTCAAAGGATGAGAGGGATTAGTACAGGCAGATACATGTCCATGTGGGCATACAATTACATGTGGCTTGTGGCCTGTGTTACTCTGAGACATGTTAGTATTGCACTATTCCACCTCATATCATGAATTGCATTGTGTTAAGTAGCAGTAATGTTAAGTATAATTGTAGATGTTTTTGTTAGTAGGCCAAATACCATGCTCCTCATCGTGTACAAACTGTACATGAATGTGTGATATTAAAGGATGTTATATCTCAAATACATATAATACTGGTGTGTGGAATGTTACCCACCAGCATGATGTGCTGTGGTTGCAGCCCCTGAGTCACGAGCCCCTGGAAGTCCACAGACTGCTGTGATACTCAGGGACCTGCGTATCATCTCCTGCCAGGTGTTATACTCTATATCTAGGGATGGACCAAAGCCTGTTCCCTTCTGGTGTATAGCTTCCTGCCCCATCTTCTTGCAGTCATTACAGTGCTTTTTCAGGCCCTCAACAGTCCTCCACTGTGGGGCCACACTGTTGACGGCATCCTCTACCGCCAACCATGCCATTTTTCTCTTTTTGGCAATGTCTTTGCCCTTCTCCTGCCCGAAGAGGGCACTGTAATTGTCCATGATGGCCTGGACAAGAGCAACGTTTTCCACAAATGAGAAGTTGGGACTTCTCAGCCTTTCATCCTCCATGGCCACTTGGCTTTCTCCCTGTGATGTCCCTAGTGTGGGTTCCGCCCTATCCTCTCCCTCCTCTCCCCTTCTGTCCCTGTGTGCACCCTCTGTCCCTCTCCTAAATGTGCCTGCTCTCTGGGGCTCTTGGGCATCTCCCCTCCCATCATCCCTTCTGGCTCTCCCCACTCCACTTACTCCCTGACGGGGAGGCCACTGCTCCTTCTGTCCTCTCCAATACTCCTCTCCCTGCCACTCCTCTCCCCTCCTCCCTACCTCTCCCTGCCATCCTCACACTAAATCACACTACACACACTCACACTCCCAGTTCAATCACACACAATCACAACCAAACACTCAGCCTATCACACTGTAAAAATAAAATAAAATGTGTGAGGTGTTAGAAAAAAAAGTGTGGTGTATTTGTATATGTATGTATGTATGCAATGTGTGCAATATGTAAGAATATGTGTAAGTGTTCAAGCTTACTCAACAACAATGCGACCTAACTAACTCCTCTGTTTGCTCCTCTCTCTCTACTCTGACTAATCCTCCACTCCAGTATAGTGTGTTGTAGCTCAACGAACAATCCAAACACACTGAAGAAAATGGCGGCTGCGCATGGGTTTATATATGAATTTGAATAGCGTAATTACGTGTCGCAATTTTATTTGAATTCCTGTTTCATTTTTACGAGTGTTAACCTAATTTGCATAAAACTACTCTTTAGTGACACTTTCCGTGGACACAATACTGGCGTAAGGTACTTGCAACGACTAAAATGTGTATTTGCGCACATTTCAGAAGATCACCAGTTTATCCTACTCACGCCAGTTTAGCATCTAACGGCACAGTATATGTAATACTCCGATGTGCAAGGTGAAATTACGGGCGACGCAGGATTCAATGCTTGCGCCGAAGCCTGCGCTGTATATGTAATTGTTGTTTACATTTTTAATGTATTTTTTACAGAATTATTCTGGCAATCAGGGCAGCCATTTTTTTGTACAATCAACAGAAAAAAGATGTTCGATTTACCAGATTAAGATGTATTTTTTTTGTACATTACAACGGTTTTAAACTGTTAAATGTACAGTTTAAAAATGTAAACAACTTTACAGTTTTAAACTGTAATGTAATTTTTACAGAATTATTCTGGCAACCACAACTGCCAGTTTTTTTATGTAAAAACAACGGGATTTTTTTTACAGTGTGCAATATTCTATTTGGACATGATGACATTGCAGCCAGGATAACATTCCTAATGAGAACCCAGGCATTATTAAGATAAACATAAAAAAAAAAGATAATTTTTCTCTACCACACTTGCTAAAGGTAAAGCAGTAGATCAAGTAGCTCAAGCAGGGGCGTATTTAGGTTTTGTGCTGCCCTAGGCACTCAAAATTTGCTGCCCCCCACCCCAGGTTTAAAGCCTTTTTTTAGACATAATATTTTTGGGGCAGAGTGTAAAAAATAAAAAAAATGTATTTTTTAAGTAGATAGATATTCTGCTCAATATAAATTATCAGCAAAGTTCCTTACTGACTGCAAACATAGACATGTATTTCAGTGACTGCTAAGTATAACTTGAAATTAAAATGACCCATGTAAAGCTTTAGATATTTAGGAATAGGACAAAAAATATGTTTGATGGTGGAAGTTAAAATGCTAGTACTAATGTACAAGTAAATTACACCTTTAACTAAAACAGAGAATGTGAACCCTCAGTTTTAAAAGTCAATTTGCCTTTAGTAGCTGATAATTAGAATTCTTCAGAGATTACTAGGGTATTTTTTTTACTTACAAAGGCTATTGCTATAGATAATGAATGTATATTAGCAGATATAAATCATGTGATTTTGTTTTTTTATTTTTAATCTGGGAAAGACCATTGCATAGAAAACTTGTTTGTATACATGTTAACCCTATTTCTATAAAAATGAAATGTCTAATTTGGCATGTGATGCCATTATGGGATAGCTTTTGTCATAGAACCACAAACTCATATGGTGTGCAAAATAAATAATGAAAGTATATTGCAAAGTTGTTTTACCATGCATTATAAAGCATATAAATATATATAATAACTTTGCATTATACTTTCATTATTTATTTTGTCCCCTTTTCCTGTTATTCCATTCTGAAGTTGTGAGCTTTTCAATTCTTGTTAGAAATGGAAGTGCAGAACACTGTTATATTCCACACAGCCATTGGCTGCACACTCTAGTGACATATTTATAACTGTACCTAATTGGCCACTGCAGAGAAAGTAGCCTAAGTTACAACATGGCAGCTCCCATTGTTTTTTAGACATTAAAACTTTACAATTATTTTGTCAATATTTAAAGATTTAATGAAACTTTAAAAAGTGCATCTACATATGTATTCTCAGACTAATCTTTTCTTTTAATGCATCATTGTATCTAGAATTTATTTAGGGCGGAGTGCTAAAACCGCTTTCACTAAATTGATTTATGCTAGAATCCTTACTGTGATTTCAGGGCTGTGGTTAACTGTTTTACGAAAATAAAAAGTGGCACAGAACACATCAAAAATACATTACAAAGTACACTTGCACTAATAATAACACTGTCTAATAAAAAATATTTAAAACAATATTTCACACAAAAGTTAAAAGGGCTCAAAGATAGGAGATCTTAGGTGTAAGGAAAAAAAGGCTGCAAAAGTTTTTTCTTCTTGCATTTAAAATAGGGCGTTTTAAAATGGATTTATTTTGATTTTCTGTATAATCGTCAAACCAATAATGCTGTGTGTACATACTGCTGGTTTCAAAATCAACATTTATTTTATAGTAGACATAAAACAAAGATTAGCCTGGGAACAATATGTTGGCATATTTTATGTAAATATTTTTATTGTTATTAAAGAAAAAGTGTAAGGTTGTAGTCTCCATAAAGTAATGTGTGAAGCCATGTTATAACCTAGGTTTCCTGTTGTCTTATCTACTCTGCTGGGGCCAATTATCGCTAGTTATAAAAGAGCTACTGGAGTATCAGTCTCACAGATTGACAGTTTACCCAGAACAAGAATACATTTTAACCTAATTTGCAGACATTGTTAATTATGTTGGTGCAGAAAAAAAAAGTATCTATTGTTTCCTACGTTCAGAAATATTTTTTTGAATACTCTGTTTTTCAAAAATCTTTTCCATACCCTAAACAGTATTTTCTGGCCGTACGGCCGCTCAGTCTCTCTCCCTGCAGCTCATTACGCATGCATCCCCCCCCTGCGTGCGCGATGACGTCACTGCTATTGTGGACACGGACCAGCACTCAATAAATGCGCCTCCGTGTTCATTTTTTTCCTGAATTTCAGTGCTTGTGGCAAGAGGTTGGCAGAGCTGTGCCAGGCTGGATATAAGTTGACAGGTATAGAACTGTTATCCTATATCCTCCCTGTCCATGTGTTAGCCCGCTGACAAGAAGAGGGGCAGTACAGGCAGTGCCCCCACAAATAATGTGCATCTGCGGTTGACGCAAGTTTACTTTCACTTTAAAGGCATATGAAACCCAAAAATTGTTTTTCATGATTCAGACAAAGAATACAATTTTAAATAACTTTCCAATTTACTTTCATTGTCAATTTTTCTTTGTTTTCTTGGTATCTTAGGTTGAAAAGCAGGAATGTAAGCTTAGGAGCTGGCCCATATCTGGAGCACTATATGGCAGCAGTTTTGCAAGAAAGTTATCCATTTACAAGAGCACTAGAGGGCAGCACTATTCCCTGCTATGTAGTTCTCCAGATGGCTACCTAGGTATCTCTTCAATACAAAATATCATGGGAACAAAGCAAGATTGATAATAGAAGTAAACCGGATACTTTATAAATGCCCCATACTCCCTAAACAGGCAAAAATAATAATAATCAGTAACCAATGTTTCACAATACTACGGTCAATTTGCTCTTTTGCAACATTTTGCAACATTTTGAAATCCCAGCTTACAGAAATGTATTTTTGACCAATCAAAGGTGATAAGCACTATTATTTGTCATATATGTATTTGTTTTACACAAAGGTAAGAGGTGCTTAGGGCCCCTTTCCAATGTATTTTTATTATCAATTTTGCTTCATTCTAGTGGTATAATTTGTTGAAGAAGCAGCCATGCCCAAGTGTGAGCTAGCTGAACACATCAGCCTACGATAAGAGAAATATACTGTATGTGCAGCCACCAATCAGCAGCTAGGGTTCTAATAAAAGATAATGCAAGCTGAAAAATGAATTCTTTGTAATAGCATTATGTTTACCATATACATGAGAGTACTTCATTCTACTCTTCAGAACTAAGCAAAATATAAATAAACCGTTATAAATCCTTTGACATGTGTTTAGTGTGTTAATACTCATAAATCTACCAAAAAGTGCAAACCAGAATTGTTTTCTATTAAGAAAACTCTAAGGACTATTCACAGAACTATCAGCTTCCAACCGATTTGATTGTAAAGAAAGTCATTTGAAAAAAGTCAGATGTGATATAGGTAAGACTAATATTATTGTCTTCTTAATGCACTATTTTAACTTGTGCATTTAATTGTAAATATCTACAACGATTATAGAGATGTGGTGTATTGTTATCAGTTGTGTTTAATGTGTTCTCCCTGTCCAAACTGCCTTAATAAAATGTAGCATCTGTATTTAGTAAATATCACTGGAAGTGCTAAAAATATATATATATAGTTTTTATCTACAATTTGAGATTTTAAATCACCAATTTAGGTGGCTATTCTAATTAAATAAAATGACCTAATCTTATTACTGTATGAATGCACATTGGTAACTATACAAATATATGCAAACTAGACTCATTCATTAGCAGGATCATACTATGTGCACATTGCTACTGATAGGCTCACAAGTCTTTTTCTGTTTAGGAGTTGCAAAGTAGGAGTTAAACAAATGAGTCCAAAAAGCAGTCATGTAAACATAGATTGTTTTAATAAACTAGAAGATTGTATTGTTAGATTAGAATTCCTTTTTTTTTCCCCAGAGTCCCATGATGGTTCAAATGGTTTTACAGTCAGATACAAGTCTGTGCTCAGATGGTAGCTGACTTGCTGCACTTGTATGACCCAGCTGACTTGAAAGCCGGCTGTGTAATACGTTT